>NC_136883.1:38659500-38672000 GCF_949152265.1 Phoxinus phoxinus | reverse complement strand
TAACGCATTATAAGTAACATGGATTACGTAATCAGATTACTTTTGATGTAACAAGTAAAGTAACACATTATAAGTAACATGGATTACGTAATCAGATTACTTTTGATGTAACGAGTAAAGTAACGCATTATAAGTAACATGCATTACGTAATCAGATTACTTTTGATGTAACGAGTAAAGTAACGCATTATAAGTAACATGCATTACGTAATCAGATTACTTTTGATGTAACGAGTAAAGTAACGCATTATAAGTAACATGCATTACGTAATCAGATTACTTTTGATGTAACGAGTAAAGTAACGCATTAAAAGTAACATGCATTACGTAATCAGATTACTTTTGATGTAACGAGTAATGTAACGCATTAAAAGTAACATGCATTACGTAATCAGATTACTTTTGATGTAACGAGTAAAGTAACGCATTATAAGTAACATGCGTTACGTAATCAGATTACTTTTGATGTAACGAGTAAAGTAACGCATTATAAGTAACATGCATTACGTAATCAGATTACTTTTGATGTAACGAGTAAAGTAACGCATTATAAGTAACATGCATTACGTAATCAGATTACTTTTGATGTAACGAGTAAAGTAACGCATTATAAGTAACATGGATTACGTAATCAGATTACTTTTGATGTAACGAGTAAAGTAACGCATTAAAAGTAACATGCATTACGTAATCAGATTACTTTTGATGTAACGAGTAATGTAACGCATTAAAAGTAACATGCATTACGTAATCAGATTACTTTTGATGTAACGAGTAAAGTAACGCATTATAAGTAACATGCGTTACGTAATCAGATTACTTTTGATGTAACGAGTAAAGTAACGCATTATAAGTAACATGCATTACGTAATCAGATTACTTTTGATGTAACGAGTAAAGTAACGCATTATAAGTAACATGGATTACGTAATCAGATTACTTTTGATGTAACGAGTAAAGTAACGCATTATAAGTAACATGCATTACGTAATCAGAGTACTTTTGTGATGTAACGATTAAAGTAACGCATTATAAGTAACATGCATTACGTAATCAGAGTACTTTTGTGATGTAACGATTAAAGTAACGCATTATAAGTAACATGCATTACGTAATCAGAGTACTTTTGATGTAACGAGTAATGTAACGCATTATAAGTAACATGCATTAATCAGATTACTTTTGATGTAACGAGTAATGTAACGCATTATAAGTAACATGCATTACGTAATCAGATTACTTTTGATGTAACGAGTAAAGTAACGCATTATAAGTAACATGCATTACGTAATCAGATTACTTTTGATGTAACGAGTAAAGTAACGCATTATAAGTAACATGCATTACGTAATCAGATTACTTTTGATGTAACGAGTAAAGTAACGCATTAAAAGTAACATGCATTACGTAATCAGATTACTTTTGATGTAACGAGTAATGTAACGCATTAAAAGTAACATGCATTACGTAATCAGATTACTTTTGATGTAACGAGTAAAGTAACGCATTATAAGTAACATGCGTTACGTAATCAGATTACTTTTGATGTAACGAGTAAAGTAACGCATTATAAGTAACATGCATTACGTAATCAGATTACTTTTGATGTAACAAGTAAAAAAACGCATTATAAGTAACATGCATTACGTAATCAGAGTACTTTTGTGATGTAACGATTAAAGTAACGCATTATAAGTAACATGCATTACGTAATCAGAGTACTTTTGTGATGTAACGATTAAAGTAACGCATTATAAGTAACATGCATTACGTAATCAGATTACTTTTGATGTAACGAGTAATGTAACGCATTATAAGTAACATGCATTACGTAATCAGATTACTTTTGATGTAACGAGTAAAGTAACGCATTATAAGTAACATGCATTACGTAATCAGATTACTTTTGTGATGTAACGATTAAAGTAACGCATTATAAGTAACATGCATTACGTAATCAGAGTACTTTTGTGATGTAACGATTAAAGTAACGCATTATAAGTAACATGCATTACGTAATCAGATTACTTTTGATGTAACGAGTAATGTAACGCATTATAAGTAACATGCATTACGTAATCAGATTACTTTTGATGTAACGAGTAAAGTAACGCATTATAAGTAACATGCATTACGTAATCAGAGTACTTTTGTGATGTAACGATTAAAGTAACGCATTATAAGTAACATGCATTACGTAATCAGATTACTTTTGATGTAACGAGTAATGTAACGCATTATAAGTAACATGCATTACGTAATCAGATTACTTTTGATGTAACGAGTAAAGTAACGCATTATAAGTAACATGCATTACGTAATCAGATTACTTTTGATGTAACGAGTAAAGTAACGCATTATAAGTAACATGCATTACGTAATCAGATTACTTTTGATGTAACGAGTAAAGTAACGCATTATAAGTAACATGCATTACGTAATCAGATTACTTTTGATGTAACGAGTAAAGTAACGCATTATAAGTAACATGCATTACGTAATCAGATTACTTTTGATGTAACGAGTAAAGTAACGCATTATAAGTAACATGCATTACGTAATCAGATTACTTTTGATGTAACGAGTAATGTAGCGCATTATAAGTAACATGCATTACGTAATCAGATTACTTTTGATGTAACAAGTAATGTAACGCATTAAAAGTAACATGCATTACGTAATCAGATTACTTTTGATGTAACGAGTAAAGTAACGCATTATAAGTAACATGCATTACGTAATCAGATTACTTTTGATGTAACGAGTAAAGTAACGCATTATAAGTAACATGCGTTACGTAATCAGATTACTTTTGATGTAACGAGTAAAGTAACGCATTATAAGTAACATGCATTACGTAATCAGATTACTTTTGATGTAACGAGTAATGTAACGCATTATAAGTAACATGCATTACGTAATCAGATTACTTTTGATGTAACGAGTAAAGTAACGCATTATAAGTAACATGCATTACGTAATCAGAGTACTTTTGTGATGTAACGATTAAAGTAACGCATTATAAGTAACATGCATTACGTAATCAGATTACTTTTGATGTAACGAGTAATGTAACGCATTATAAGTAACATGCATTACGTAATCAGATTACTTTTGATGTAACGAGTAAAGTAACGCATTATAAGTAACATGCATTACGTAATCAGATTACTTTTGATGTAACGAGTAAAGTAACGCATTAAAAGTAACATGCGTTACGTAATCAGATTACTTTTGTGATGTAACGAAATGAAGTAACGCATTAAAAGTAACATGCATTACGTAATCAGATTACTTTTGATGTAACGAATAAAGTAACGCATTAAAAGTAACATGCATTACGTAATCAGATTACTTTTGATGTAACGAAATGAAGTAACGCATTAAAAGTAACATGCATTACGTAATCAGATTACTTTTGATGTAACGAATAAAGTAACGCATTAAAAGTAACATGCATTACGTAATCAGATTACTTTTGTGATGTAACGAAATGAAGTAACGCATTAAAAGTAACAAGCATTACGTAATCAGATTACTTTTGTGATGTAACATATATAACCTTAATGTTGAGATCTTTTATATGGTGTCTGTTGCTCTAGGGCTCAGGAAATATTCTAAGTGTTCAGAATATTTCAAAGGAAAATGAAAGTGTGTGTTGTAGGCGATGCTTTACTGCGACAAACACTTGCAGAAAAAGACCTTCAGTAAAAACACCCGAAGGCCTAGAAGAGGTTGTGAGGAAAAGAAACGTAATGCATTACTTTCCATAAAAAGTAGTAACTAACATAGTTATTTTTTAGAGCGCAGTGTAATACTGTAGCGTGCTTCTTTTCTCCACCGCGGGTTGTACAGTTCAGAGCTGAAGCTCCAGAAGAAACACGTCCTTACCCAGATTTTCAAACATTTTCTGAATGGTCATCTCATTAGCATCCACCATCACACGCTTCTCGTCCAGCATCAACACATTCATCGACAGCCATTTGGACGACATCCACAACGGATGATCTGAGGAGAAGTATTTAACCAAACATCATATATGGCCGTTCACATGTATGGAATACAGATTTTAATAAAGCAGTGATTCTCTCCAGACGCGCAACATGACACACCATTGTTTATTATTCAAATTGTTCATTTCCATGTTGTAATTTGAATATCTGACACAAAAACATGAATATATAAGATGGGATGAGGATCAGTCATGTGATGTTTACAAGAGTTTGTTTACAAGCGCTCAACCACAAATCTGTTCCTGTGCAGAAATGAGAACGCCAGAATATGATTGTGTTTGTTGACTGAGCTCGGCGTATAAAGACTGCTTTGTTTTTGACTCAGAAATATTCCTTCTTAGAAGAAAAGGTTCTATATAGAACCATAAAGGTCATTTTAGGGATTTCCTTTTCATTCATTACTTTTTAAAATGAATTAAATAGCATATTTTTATCACTAGTGAAAAATTAAAGAACTATTTAAACATGAAAGTATTATGCAAACATTTAAGACATTTCTCCTTATATAGAACCTTTTTGGCATAAAGTGTTCTTTTAAAAAGAGTCGAGAACCCTAGAGTTTTAAATAGAACCTACTGAGCATCATAGCAGCAATAATAATCATAGCATTATTAATAAGACAGACGGGATACATTAAATAAATTGCCACAAATATATAATTCATAAATATATAGTTAATTATTGGATATTAGTGTTAAAATTGAAAATTTAAAAAGTCCAAGCATTTTAAAAAAATGAATATATGCATGGATAACTTGATCTCAATAAGATCCATAACATGCATTTAAAAAAAATCAGACTTTAAGCTTATGTTTAACGTGATGATTGGGTCTGATATGATAGAAGCTGTGATTGGCAGCTTAAACACCAAACCCATGAAACTATAACTATAACTATAACCATAACTATAACTATAACTCACTGTCAGGAATAAGAGGAGTCGGAGGAGTCGCCACCGTCCAGCCGGCTTTCTTGAACATGTCGATCTGAGGGAGAGATTCATGAGATCAACACTAGATGGCCACACACACACACACACACACACACACACACACACACACACACACCTGCCGGCAGGGCCGATCTGGGTTGGACAGCACCAGGCCCGGGCCGATGATGTTGAATGTGGCATCGATGTGCATCGGGTTCGGGTCTTTGAAGGAGATGATGTGGATCTTGTACGTGGGAGAGAGATGACGGCGCATCCACTCGATGCCCATGAAGTTCGTAACCTGAGGAGAGTCAAGAGCTCGAGCGTTAGAGAGCGTCGCGTACGAGGAGTCGAAGAGTTCGAGCGTTAGAGAGCGTCGCGTAAAAGGAGTCGAAGAGTTCGAGCGTTAGAGAGCGTCGCGTTCGAGGAGTCGAAGAGTTCGAGCGTTAGAGAGCGTCGCGTACGAGGAGTCGAAGAGCTCGAGCGTTAGAGAGCGTCGCGTTCGAGGAGTCGAAGAGCTCGAGCGTTAGAGAGCGCTGCGTTCGAGTCGTCGAAGAGTTCGAGCGTTAGAGAGCGTCGCGTTCGAGGAGTCGAAGAGCTCGAGCGTTAGAGAGCGTCGCGTTCGAGGAGTCGAAGAGCTCGAGCGTTAGAGAGCGTCGCGTTCGAGGAGTCGAAGAGTTCGAGCGTTAGAGAGCGCTGCGTTCGAGTCGTCGAAGAGTTCGAGCGTTAGAGAGCGTCGCGTTCGAGGAGTCGAAGAGCTCGAGCGTTAGAGAGCGTCGCGTTCGAGGAGTCGAAGAGCTCGAGCGTTAGAGAGCGTCGCGTACGAGGAGTCGAAGAGTTAGAGCGTTAGAGAGCGTCGCGTACGAGGAGTCGAAGAGTTCGAGCGTTAGAGAGCGTCGCGTACGAGGAGTCGAAGAGCTCGAGCGTTAGAGAGCGTCGCGTTCGAGGAGTCGAAGAGCTCGAGCGTTAGAGAGCGTCGCGTTCGAGGAGTCGAAGAGCTCGAGCGTTAGAGAGCGTCGCGTTCGAGGAGTCGAAGAGCTCGAGCGTTAGAGAGCGTCGCGTACGAGGAGTCGAAGAGTTCGAGCGTTAGAGAGCGTCGCGTTCGAGGAGTCTAAGAGCTCGAGCGTTAGAGAGCGTCGCGTTCGAGGAGTCGAAGAGCTCGAGCGTTAGAGAGCGTCGCGTACGAGGAGTCGAAGAGTTCGAGCGTTAGAGAGCGTCGCGTACGAGGAGTCGAAGAGTTCGAGCGTTAGAGAGCGTCGCGTTCGAGGAGTCGAAGAGTTCGAGCGTTAGAGAGCGCTGCGTTCGAGGAGTCGAACAGCTCGAGCGTTAGAGAGCGTCGCGTACGAGGAGTCGAACAGCTCGAGCGTTAGAGAGCGTCGCGTTCGAGGAGTCGAACAGCTCGAGCGTTAGAGAGCGTCGCGTACGAGGAGTCGAAGAGCTCGAGCGTTAGAGAGCGTCGCGTTCGAGGAGTCGAAGAGCTCGAGCGTTAGAGAGCGCTGCGTTCGAGGAGTCGAAGAGCTCGAGCGTTAGAGAGCGTCGCGTTCCAGGAGTCGAAGAGTTTGAGCGTTAGAGAGCGTCGCGTTCGAGGAGTCGAAGAGCTCGAGCGTTAGAGAGCGCTGCGTTCGAGGAGTCGAAGAGCTCGAGCGTTAGAGAGCGTCGCGTACGAGGAGTCGAAGAGTTTGAGCGTTAGAGAGCGTCGCGTTCGAGGAGTCTAAGAGCTCGAGCGTTAGAGAGCGTCGCGTACGAGGAGTCGAAGAGCTCGAGCGTTAGAGAGCGCTGCGTTCCAGGAGTCGAAGAGTTTGAGCGTTAGAGAGCGTCGCGTTCGAGGAGTCTAAGAGCTCGAGCGTTAGAGAGCGTCGCGTTCGAGGAGTCGAAGAGCTCGAGCGTTAGAGAGCGTCGCGTTCCAGGAGTCGAAGAGTTTGAGCGTTAGAGAGCGTCGCGTTCGAGGAGTCTAAGAGCTCGAGCGTTAGAGAGCGTCGCGTTCGAGGAGTCGAAGAGTTCGAGCGTTAGAGAGCGCTGCGTTCCAGGAGTCGAAGAGCTCGAGCGTTAGAGAGCGTCGCGTTCGAGGAGTCGAAGAGCTCGAGCGTTAGAGAGCGCTGCGTTCCAGGAGTCGAAGAGCTCGAGCGTTAGAGAGCGTCGCGTACGAGGAGTCGAAGAGCTCGAGCGTTAGAGAGCGTCGCGTTCGAGGAGTCGAAGAGCTCGAGCGTTAGAGAGCGCTGCGTTCCAGGAGTCGAAGAGTTCGAGCGTTAGAGAGCGTCGCGTTCGAGGAGTCGAAGAGTTCGAGCGTTAGAGAGCGTCGCGTTCGAGGAGTCGAAGAGCTCGAGCGTTAGAGAGCGTCGCGTTCGAGGAGTCGAAGAGCTCGAGCGTTAGAGAGCGTCGCGTTCCAGGAGTCGAAGAGCTCGAGCGTTAGAGAGCGTCGCGTTCCAGGAGTCGAAGAGCTCGAGCGTTAGAGAGCATCGCGTTCGAGGAGTCGAAGAGCTCGAGCGTTAGAGAGCGTCGCGTTCCAGGAGTCGAAGAGCTCGAGCGTTAGAGAGCGTCGCGTTCGAGGAGTCGAAGAGTTCGAGCGTTAGAGAGCGTCGCGTACGAGGAGTCGAAGAGCTCGAGCGTTAGAGAGCGTCGCGTTCGAGGAGTCGAAGAGCTCGAGCGTTAGAGAGCGCTGCGTTCCAGGAGTCGAAGAGTTCGAGCGTTAGAGAGCATCGCGTTCGAGGAGTCGAAGAGTTCGAGCGTTAGAGAGCGTCGCGTTCGAGGAGTCGAAGAGCTCGAGCGTTAGAGAGCGTCGCGTTCGAGGAGTCGAAGAGTTCGAGCGTTAGAGAGCGTCGCGTACGAGGAGTCGAAGAGTTTGAGCGTTAGAGAGCATCGCGTTCGAGGAGTCGAAGAGTTCGAGCGTTAGAGAGCATCGCGTTCGAGGAGTCGAAGAGTTCGAGCGTTAGAGAGCATCGCGTTCGAGGAGTCGAAGAGTTCGAGCGTTAGAGAGCGCTGCGTTCGAGGAGTCGAAGAGTTCGAGCGTTAGAGAGCGCTGCGTTCGAGGAGTCTAAGAGCTCGAGCGTTAGAGAGCGTTGCGTTCGAGGAGTCTAAGAGCTCGAGCGTTAGAGAGCGTCGCGTTCGAGGAGTCGAAGAGTTCGAGCGTTAGAGAACGTCGCGTTCGAGGAGTCGTAGAGCTCGAGCGTTAGAGAGCATCGCGTTCGAGGAGTCGAAGAGTTCGAGCGTTAGAGAGCGTCGCGTTCGAGGAGTCGTAGAGCTCGAGCGTTAGAGAGCATCGCGTTCGAGGAGTCGAAGAGTTCGAGCGTTAGAGAGCATCGCGTTCGAGGAGTCGAAGAGCTCGAGCGTTAGAGAGCGCTGCGTTCGAGGAGTCTAAGAGCTCGAGCGTTAGAGAGCATCGCGTTCGAGGAGTCGAAGAGTTCGAGCGTTAGAGAGCATCGCGTTCGAGGAGTCGAAGAGTTCGAGCGTTAGAGAGCGCTGCGTTCGAGGAGTCGAAGAGTTCGAGCGTTAGAGAGCGCTGCGTTCGAGGAGTCTAAGAGCTCGAGCGTTAGAGAGCGTCGCGTTCGAGGAGTCTAAGAGCTCGAGCGTTAGAGAGCGTCGCGTTCGAGGAGTCGAAGAGTTCGAGCGTTAGAGAGCATCGCGTTCGAGGAGTCGAAGAGCTCGAGCGTTAGAGAGCGTCGCGTTCGAGGAGTCGAAGAGCTCGAGCGTTAGAGAGCGTCGCGTTCGAGGAGTCGAAGAGTTCGAGCGTTAGAGAGCATCGCGTTCGAGGAGTCGGAGAGTTCGAGCGTTAGAGAGCGCTGCGTTCGAGTCGTCGAAGAGTTCGAGCGTTAGAGAGCGTCGCGTTCGAGGAGTCGAAGAGTTCGAGCGTTAGAGAGCGCTGCGTTCGAGTCGTCGAAGAGTTCGAGCGTTAGAGAGCGTCGCGTTCGAGTCGTCGAAGAGTTCGAGCGTTAGAGAGCGTCGCGTTCGAGGAGTCGAAGAGTTCGAGCGTTAGAGAGCGCTGCGTTCGAGTCGTCGAAGAGTTCGAGCGTTAGAGAGCGTCGCGTTCGAGTCGTCGAAGAGTTCGAGCGTTAGAGAGCGCTGCGTTCGAGGAGTCGAAGAGTTCGAGCGTTAGAGAGCGCTGCGTTCGAGGAGTCGAAGAGTTCGAGCGTTAGAGAGCGCTGCGTTCGAGGAGTCGAAGAGCTCGAGCGTTAGAGAGCGTCGCGTTCCAGGAGTCGAAGAGTTTGAGCGTTAGAGAGCGTCGCGTTCGAGGAGTCGAAGAGCTCGAGCGTTAGAGAGCGCTGCGTTCGAGGAGTCGAAGAGCTCGAGCGTTAGAGAGCGTCGCGTACGAGGAGTCGAAGAGTTTGAGCGTTAGAGAGCGTCGCGTTCGAGGAGTCTAAGAGCTCGAGCGTTAGAGAGCGTCGCGTACGAGGAGTCGAAGAGCTCGAGCGTTAGAGAGCGCTGCGTTCCAGGAGTCGAAGAGTTTGAGCGTTAGAGAGCGTCGCGTTCGAGGAGTCTAAGAGCTCGAGCGTTAGAGAGCGTCGCGTTCGAGGAGTCGAAGAGCTCGAGCGTTAGAGAGCGTCGCGTTCCAGGAGTCGAAGAGTTTGAGCGTTAGAGAGCGTCGCGTTCGAGGAGTCTAAGAGCTCGAGCGTTAGAGAGCGTCGCGTACGAGGAGTCGAAGAGCTCGAGCGTTAGAGAGCGCTGCGTTCCAGGAGTCGAAGAGCTCGAGCGTTAGAGAGCGTCGCGTTCGAGGAGTCGAAGAGCTCGAGCGTTAGAGAGCGCTGCGTTCCAGGAGTCGAAGAGCTCGAGCGTTAGAGAGCGTCGCGTACGAGGAGTCGAAGAGCTCGAGCGTTAGAGAGCGTCGCGTTCGAGGAGTCGAAGAGCTCGAGCGTTAGAGAGCGCTGCGTTCCAGGAGTCGAAGAGTTCGAGCGTTAGAGAGCGTCGCGTTCGAGGAGTCGAAGAGTTCGAGCGTTAGAGAGCGTCGCGTTCGAGGAGTCGAAGAGCTCGAGCGTTAGAGAGCGTCGCGTTCGAGGAGTCGAAGAGTTTGAGCGTTAGAGAGCTCGCGTTCGAGGAGTCGAAGAGCTCGAGCGTTAGAGAGCGTCGCGTTCGAGGAGTCGAAGAGCTCGAGCGTTAGAGAGCATCGCGTTCGAGGAGTCGAAGAGCTCGAGCGTTAGAGAGCGTCGCGTTCCAGGAGTCGAAGAGCTCGAGCGTTAGAGAGCGTCGCGTTCGAGGAGTCGAAGAGTTCGAGCGTTAGAGAGCGTCGCGTACGAGGAGTCAAAGAGCTCGAGCGTTAGAGAGCGTCGCGTTCGAGGAGTCGAAGAGCTCGAGCGTTAGAGAGCGCTGCGTTCCAGGAGTCGAAGAGTTCGAGCGTTAGAGAGCATCGCGTTCGAGGAGTCGAAGAGTTCGAGCGTTAGAGAGCGTCGCGTTCGAGGAGTCGAAGAGCTCGAGCGTTAGAGAGCATCGCGTTCGAGGAGTCGAAGAGCTCGAGCGTTAGAGAGCGTCGCGTTCCAGGAGTCGAAGAGCTCGAGCGTTAGAGAGCGTCGCGTTCGAGGAGTCGAAGAGTTCGAGCGTTAGAGAGCGTCGCGTACGAGGAGTCGAAGAGCTCGAGCGTTAGAGAGCGTCGCGTTCGAGGAGTCGAAGAGCTCGAGCGTTAGAGAGCGCTGCGTTCCAGGAGTCGAAGAGTTCGAGCGTTAGAGAGCGTCGCGTACGAGGAGTCGAAGAGCTCGAGCGTTAGAGAGCGTCGCGTACGAGGAGTCGAAGAGCTCGAGCGTTAGAGAGCATCGCGTTCGAGGAGTCGAAGAGTTCGAGCGTTAGAGAGCGTCGCGTTCGAGGAGTCGAAGAGCTCGAGCGTTAGAGAGCGTCGCGTTCGAGGAGTCGAAGAGTTCGAGCGTTAGAGAGCGTCGCGTACGAGGAGTCGAAGAGTTTGAGCGTTAGAGAGCATCGCGTTCGAGGAGTCGAAGAGTTCGAGCGTTAGAGAGCATCGCGTTCGAGGAGTCGAAGAGTTCGAGCGTTAGAGAGCGCTGCGTTCGAGGAGTCGAAGAGTTCGAGCGTTAGAGAGCGCTGCGTTCGAGGAGTCTAAGAGCTCGAGCGTTAGAGAGCGTCGCGTTCGAGGAGTCTAAGAGCTCGAGCGTTAGAGAGCGTCGCGTTCGAGGAGTCGAAGAGTTCGAGCGTTAGAGAGCGTCGCGTTCGAGGAGTCGTAGAGCTCGAGCGTTAGAGAGCATCGCGTTCGAGGAGTCGAAGAGTTCGAGCGTTAGAGAGCGTCGCGTTCGAGGAGTCGTAGAGCTCGAGCGTTAGAGAGCATCGCGTTCGAGGAGTCGAAGAGTTCGAGCGTTAGAGAGCATCGCGTTCGAGGAGTCGAAGAGCTCGAGCGTTAGAGAGCGCTGCGTTCGAGGAGTCTAAGAGCTCGAGCGTTAGAGAGCATCGCGTTCGAGGAGTCGAAGAGTTCGAGCGTTAGAGAGCATCGCGTTCGAGGAGTCGAAGAGTTCGAGCGTTAGAGAGCGCTGCGTTCGAGGAGTCGAAGAGTTCGAGCGTTAGAGAGCGCTGCGTTCGAGGAGTCTAAGAGCTCGAGCGTTAGAGAGCGTCGCGTTCGAGGAGTCTAAGAGCTCGAGCGTTAGAGAGCGTCGCGTTCGAGGAGTCGAAGAGTTCGAGCGTTAGAGAGCATCGCGTTCGAGGAGTCGAAGAGCTCGAGCGTTAGAGAGCGTCGCGTTCGAGGAGTCGAAGAGCTCGAGCGTTAGAGAGCGTCGCGTTCGAGGAGTCGAAGAGTTCGAGCGTTAGAGAGCATCGCGTTCGAGGAGTCGGAGAGTTCGAGCGTTAGAGAGCGCTGCGTTCGAGTCGTCGAAGAGTTCGAGCGTTAGAGAGCGTCGCGTTCGAGGAGTCGAAGAGTTCGAGCGTTAGAGAGCGCTGCGTTCGAGTCGTCGAAGAGTTCGAGCGTTAGAGAGCGTCGCGTTCGAGTCGTCGAAGAGTTCGAGCGTTAGAGAGCGTCGCGTTCGAGGAGTCGAAGAGTTCGAGCGTTAGAGAGCGCTGCGTTCGAGTCGTCGAAGAGTTCGAGCGTTAGAGAGCGTCGCGTTCGAGTCGTCGAAGAGTTCGAGCGTTAGAGAGCGCTGCGTTCGAGGAGTCGAAGAGTTCGAGCGTTAGAGAGCGCTGCGTTCGAGGAGTCGAAGAGTTCGAGCGTTAGAGAGCGCTGCGTTCGAGTCGTCGAAGAGTTCGAGCGTTAGAGAGCGTCGCGTTCGAGTCGTCGAAGAGTTCGAGCGTTAGAGAGCGTCGCGTTCGAGGAGTCGAAGAGTTCGAGCGTTAGAGAGCGCTGCGTTCGAGTCGTCGAAGAGTTCGAGCGTTAGAGAGCGTCGCGTTCGAGTCGTCGAAGAGTTCGAGCGTTAGAGAGCGCTGCGTTCGAGGAGTCGAAGAGTTCGAGCGTTAGAGAGCGCTGCGTTCGAGGAGTCGAAGAGTTCGAGCGTTAGAGAGCGCTGCGTTCGAGGAGTCGAAGAGTTCGAGCGTTAGAGAGCGCTGTGTTCGAGGAGTCGAAGAGCTCGAGCGTTAGAGAGCGTCGCGTTCGAGGAGTCGAAGAGTTCGAGTGTTAGAGAGCGCTGTGTTCGAGTCGTCGAAGA
>NC_136883.1:38642000-38652000 GCF_949152265.1 Phoxinus phoxinus | reverse complement strand
TGTGTGTTTGAGAGAGAGAGAAAGAGCCTGACACCAGCACATTCTTATCGGGGCTCCTGTGGATTTAAGTGACGCAACGCCACGACAGCCATGAGTGTGTGTTCGCTACTGTAATTACTGTAGTCATCATAATAATCATCATCATAATAATATTTACTTCTTCTTTTATATAGCGCCTACTCAAGAAATCAAACTAAAAAATAACAAAATGCAGAATGGAAATACATCATTGAAACGCGCATTAAATGACCGAATTCCGCCTATAATCAAATAGTCAATAGTTAATCAAAACATAATCCAGAATACACACATAAAAGAGTCGAGATTTCCTAAAGGACCAAAAGCCCCGACAGATCCTCTGATTCCCAGATCGAGGTGATCACGTGCTCGGGATTCTGCACGTATTTATTGTATTTGTTTGGGAGGATTCAGCAAAGAGTCAATAACTCAAACTAACAGCGATATGCTTCCAGACAGAGAGAGACAGAGAGAGAGGGCAGCAGGAGTAATCGAGCAAGACTTCTGAGGTGAGAAATGTTTCATAGTATTCTGAACATGTCACATGATGTTAAGCTCGGATCAAATGTAATTTAAAAAAAATCTAAGTTCTCTTCCACAGCTTTCCGAATCTGCCACCTGTCAATCACAGATAGTCCCCGCCCACAACCCACGTCATCGATCCACGGGTCTGACCCGAAACCAGCAGCCTTTCTGCTCGTCGAGTAAGTGAACTGTGTGTGTGACTGTAACCATCCTAACTCAGGAGACTTACACACACACACACACACTGTATCTGCCAGTTGGACATGATGGGGAATGCTACTGGCTTTCACATGAATACTGGTTTACTAAAGACTAATAAAGACTGTCAGGAAAGCTGACGTGTAGAGAACACATGTTGACATCGAAGAGAAAAACAAGATAGAGAGGACCAATGGAATCAATGGATTTTCCATAACATTAATGGCACAAAAGCAGGAAAACTAGAGCATGGATCCGCACTGAAGAGCAGGAGACACAGAAGTGATCGCATCTCAACATGTGTTATACGCAGAGATGCATGCATGCATTCAGAGATCTGTGTGTCGATGCTGATCTTAAGTAATAAGAATCTGTGATTAATTCAGAGGCTCAGTTCAATTCTATTCACATTTATTTGTGTAGCGCTTTTCAACATACACATCGTTGCAGAAATGCACATTACAGTCTGAGATCTGTTATCTGAGGGGTCTGAGTCAGAAACGCACATGCACAGTTAGCTAGACGTGTGTTGATTTAAACACTGTGAGGCAGAAACCCTGGGCCAGGACCGGGTCTGGGATCCGCAGGGGTCACGAGCCGGGTAAAGGTCAGGAGAAGACCAGCGCCGCTGACGCAAGCGTTCCTCCGAGACTCTGAACTATTGAGTGTAAACCCCCTCGAGGCGAGGAATCCAGAGCGGCAAACACTACCTGGTCACTTTCTAACAGTGCAGACACTAACCCTACACTAACTCTAACCCTACACTAACTCTAACCCTACACTAACTCTAACCTTCACTAAATCTAACATTACACTAACCCAACACTAACCCTACACTAACTCTAACCTTCACTAAATCTAACATTACACTAACCCTACACTAACCCTACACTAACTCTAACCTTCACTAACCTTCACTAAATCTAACATTACACTAACCCTACACTAACTCTAACCTTCACTAACCGTTCCTAACCCTAACCCTACACTAACCCTTCACTAACCTTCACTAACCGTTCCTAACCCTAACCCTACACTAACCCTAACCCTACACTAACCGCTGCACGCTTCCTCACGCGGGCAGACGTACAGTATCACGACTAGCGCTCCGGAACTGGGTCACACACACACACTCCACTCATGTGCGGCTCATTTGAGGGAAATGTTGGACTTTGCCAGTTCTGTTATTTGCATACTCCAGCAGTGACACCGGCGCACACGAGCGGCGGGAACGAGTCCCGCGGGGGGACGTGTCTCTCCTGCACTGTGCTCGAGGACTCAAGAGATCGAGGTCAGACATATTCCAAAAGCGCTTTATATAAATAAAACTGTGCAGAACGTTATCAGTCCGGCTCCTTCTCTCTGCTATCACTGTAGCCTTGAGAAGTCCAGTCCGTTCCAAGCGCACGATTCTCATTACTGCAGTGCATGCTGGGAATCAGGACTCTGTGAATGCATCAGAGAGAGATGTCACAATTATTTGCTGAATGAGTGTCAGCCAGTGTTTTGCTAGCGAGAGGTCGCTGAGTTTGATTTCCCAGCGGGAGTGAAAGCGCTGCTATCAGGAGCTCGAGGAACTGATAGCGACGCTGGGATCTGGGAATGATGCAACCGCGGATCTGGCACTGAACCAGCACTCCGGATCCGCTTCATAAACACCAGCACTCCGGATCCGCTTCATAAACACCAGCACTCCGGATCCGCTTCATGAACACCGGCACTCCGGATCCGCTTTATGAACACCAGCACTCCGGATCCGCTTTATGAACACCAGCACTCCGGATCCGCTTCATAAACACCAGCACTCCGGATCCGCTTCATAAACACCAGCACTCCGGATCCGCTTCATGAACACCAGCACTCCGGATCCGCTTCATAAACACCGGCACTCCGGATCCGCTTTATGAACACCAGCACTCCGGATCCGCTTTATGAACACCAGCACTCCGGATCCGCTTCATAAACACCAGCACTCCGGATCCGCTTCATAAACACCAGCACTCCGGATCCGCTTTATGAACACCAGCACTCCGGATCCGCTTTATGAACACCAGCACTCCGGATCCGCTTTATGAACACCAGCACTCCGGATCCGCTTCATAAACACCAGCACTCCGGATCCGCTTCATGAACACCAGCACTCCGGATCCGCTTTATGAACACCAGCACTCCGGATCCGCTTTATGAACACCAGCACTCCGGATCCGCTTCATAAACACCGGCACTCCGGATCCACTTCATGAGGAGAACACCAGCACTCCGGATCCGCTTCATAAACACCAGCACTCCGGATCCGCTTTATGAACACCAGCACTCCGGATCCGCTTTATGAACACCAGCACTCCGGATCCGCTTCATGAGGAGAACACCAGCACTCCGGATCCGCTTCATAAACACCAGCACTCCGGATCCGCTTCATGAACACCAGCACTCCGGATCCGCTTTATGAACACCAGCACTCCGGATCCGCTTTATGAACACCAGCACTCCGGATCCGCTTCATGAGGAGAACACCAGCACTCCGGATCCGCTTTATGAGGAGAACACCAGCACTCCGGATCCGCTTTATGAGGAGAACACCAGCACTCCGGATCCGCTTTATGAGGAGAACACCAGCACTCCGGATCCGCTTCATGAGGAGAACACCAGCACTCCGGATCCGCTTTATGAACACCAGCACTCCGGATCCGCTTTATGAACACCAGCACTCCGGATCCGCTTTATGAGGAGAACACCAGCACTCCGGATCCGCTTCATGAGGAGAACACCAGCACTCCGGATCCGCTTCATGAACACCAGCACTCCGGATCCGCTTTATGAACACCAGCACTCCGGATCCGCTTTATGAACACCAGCACTCCGGATCCGCTTTATGAACACCAGCACTCCGGATCCGCTTCATGAGGAGAACACCAGCACTCCGGATCCGCTTCATGAGGAGAACACCAGCACTCCGGATCCGCTTTATGAGGAGAACACCAGCACTCCGGATCCGCTTAATGAACACCAGCACTCCGGATCCGCTTCATAAACACCAGCACTCCGGATCCGCTTTATGAACACCAGCACTCCGGATCCGCTTCATGAGGAGAACACCAGCACTCCGGATCCGCTTCATGAGGAGAACACCAGCACTCCGGATCCGCTTTATGAACACCAGCACTCCGGATCCGCTTCATGAGGAGAACACCAGCACTCCGGATCCGCTTTATGAGGAGAACACCAGTACTCCGGATCCGCTTTATGAGGAGAACACCAGCACTCCGGATCCGCTTTATGAGGAGAACACCAGCACTCCGGATCCGCTTTATGAGGAGAACACCAGCACTCCGGATCCGCTTTATGAGGAGAACACCAGCACTCCGGATCCGCTTTATGAACACCAGCACTCCGGATCCGCTTCATGAACACCAGCACTCCGGATCCGCTTCATGAACACCAGCACTCCGGATCCGCTTCATGAGGAGAACACCAGCACTCCGGATCCGCTTCATGAACACCAGCACTCCGGATCCGCTTCATGAACACCAGCACTTTAGTTACATTAGTTTTATTATGGCTTTTTAAAATCACTGTTGTATTTATAATAGTTATTTAATACAGGTGTTGTGGAAAAATATCAAAATAAACCTAAAAACACTGTTGCTGAAGCTGGAAGAGAGAGGTTTCAGACCTGCGATAAAGCCTGATGTGTTGATGAGTTACTGACAGGAATACTGGAGACAACCGTTGGAGAACACCGATGATGATCACATGCACATATTAAGTATTTGACTTTGGCTTTTGTTTCTCTCCTCTCAAACTTCTATTTGCTTCTGTCATATGATGTTCCCATTTAATCTGTATTTATTCGACCCTATCTGAGCTGTTCATGTTTCAAGGAGAAGGTCACAACATGCTGAAGAACATCCTCAGAAGCGTGGCGATGTCTGCCCGTGCTGACCAGAAGACAAGACTCACTGTTCATGAAAAGCTGATGATGATTATCATGAACATAAATCGAAGCATCTTAAGGAGGAGCGTGAAATGAAGATGAAGATACTGTAGAACTGGAGATAAAGATGAAGGAGAGAGAGAACAGGCTCACATCATACATGAATCTGTGAAATAAATATAGTTTTATTAAGAACAGATGTTGTGGTGGTTTCAGTAACACACATACCAGACCAAAAAGTTGTACACTTTTAACAAATATTTGGTTTTATTATTACATGCATCAGATCTGAACAGAGGGTTGAAAGTTAAATAATATAAAACGATCTATTTAAAGTGGCACAATGCAGAAGCATCCCAGTATGCAAGTCCTTCTCTGTGGCTTGTTGTAATCTGGAGTAGAGGGACGCTTAATGGGAATATGGGCTCCATATGCACCCTAGGACTCCTGGGAAATTTCCATATTCATAGAATATACACCTTGCAGTTCGCCTGGGTTCTAGCATCAGGGAAGTTTATGCAATGTGCTTTTAATTCACGAATGGCCCTGCACACTCTGGATGACTTTACACACTCTTGGTTCACTGACACCACATAAATCCCCAGTTTCTCTGTGAAAGCACATGCCAAGAACCTTAAAGTTATGAGCACCTGGAGACAAACTGGAATAGGCTAGTACTCAATTTAGTCCTAAAGTTGCTCAGTCTTCCTCCAGGAAATTAGCCTATTTAATTCTGGACTAGACTAAGTCTTAGACTTTTTAAAAGCATGACAGAGAAAGCACATTTCTGTTAATCTGATTTAAATGGCCATTTTAGTCTAGAACTAGGCTTAATCTAGGTCCGGGAAACCGCTCCATAATGTTTCTGTAATCCGGATTCCAGCAGATTTCTGATCCTCGTGTGTAAAGCCCTGAGCTGAGGGAATAACTCGTGTGGATCACTCCGCCTTCAGCAGATCCAGCAGAACCTCTCTCCTCAGACCG
The DNA here is from genome assembly GCF_949152265.1 of Phoxinus phoxinus. NCBI lineage: Eukaryota > Metazoa > Chordata > Actinopteri > Cypriniformes > Leuciscidae > Phoxinus > Phoxinus phoxinus. Next base: position 38,646,341 of record NC_136883.1, on the reverse strand, counting down.
AGTGTGTTCGAGAAACTCTCGCAGTTTCCCATCAAAGATGTTCCTCGCTGCTGTGCTGCTGTGCGGACTGCTCCTCTGTCCTCTGTTTCTCAGGCGGCTGTTCCCGTACTTCTGGTCAGACTTCGTTTATCACACACAACTGGTGCGGATTTTACTCAAATTCGTGTCTCGCAGAAGAAGGCGACCTTTGTTTTTCGCTTTGGACAGATTTTTAGAGCAGGTCGAAACGCGGCCGAACAAGCCGTTCATTGTTTTCGAGAACGAAAGATACTCGTTTAAAGACGCAGACCGAGAGAGCAACCGAATAGCGAACGCGTTGCGCGGCGCGTCGGTTCTGACGCCCGGAGACACCGCGGTTCTGTTCATGACGAACGAGCCCGCCTTCATCTTCTGTTGGCTCGCGCTGGCCAAGCTCGGCTGCGCATGCGCACTCCTCAACACCAGCATCCGCGCGCGCTGTCTGATCGCGAGCTTCAGATGCTGTCGCGGGGCCACGGTCCTGATCGCGTCAGAGGGTGAGGAACACACACAGTTATCACAATATTAGAATAATAGTATTGTTTTAAAAGTATAGTTCAGCCTAAAGGAACATTCTGAATTAAAATGTTAGGCTAAGTTATTCGATGAAGAGCAATAGAACCCGACAACGTTCTCTCAAAGTTATTGAACAAACGTTCTTCAAGTTATCTGATCTTTAATGTTCTCATAAACGTTAGCACAAAAACATAACATTTTTATGTCTATCATTTTTAAAAGTTACTACTTGTCTCAGAACGTTTCGAGAACAGTCAAAAGTAATGTTCGCATGTGTGAAGAATGATGGAATGCTCTCTTACACCAAGAAGAAAACGCGTTTAAAGCATTTTACAAACTAAAGGTTCTGAACATTTAGAAATAAAGATTTCATAACTCAATGGGAACGTTAGCAACATGGTTTTAGAACATATTTTTGTTAACTGGAAAATTCGTAGATAAGTTTGTATGCCTTTGGGAAATAAAGAAAACCACAGAATAGTTTATTTACTGGTGAAAGAAGAGACATATAGAATCTGTTTAACCCTCTGGTGCTCTGCATGCCGGGCAAAAATTACCACTTTTTTGTCATTTCAGTGACATGAATGTACTATATTTTAGTTTGATAATGTTTTATTTTGTATTTTTAGGGGATTTTATGGTACTAAATTATATTTATGCAGTAGTTATAACTTATAATAGATTTATTCACTTTTTGAGCATATATGAAAAATGTTGGGTTTGTTGTGATGTGATTGTTGTGTTGTGATGTGATTGTTGTGTTGTGATGTGATTGTTGTGTTGTGATGTGATCATTGTGTTTGTTGTGATGTGATTGTTGTGTTGTGATGTGATTGTTGTGTTGTGATGTGATCATTGTGTTTGTTGTGATGTGATTGTTGTGTTGTGATGTGATTGTTGTGTTGTGATGTGATTGTTGTGTTGTGATGTGATTGTTGTGTTGTGATGTGATTGTTGTGTTGTGATGTGATCATTGTGTTTGTTGTGATGTGATTGTTGTGTTGTGATGTGATTGTTGTGTTGTGATGTGATTGTTGTGTTGTGATGTGATGTGATTGTTGTGTTGTGATGTGACTGTTGTGTTGTGATGTGATTGTTGTGTTGTGATGTGATTGTTGTGTTGTGATGTGATCATTGTGTTTGTTGTGATGTGATTGTTGTGTTGTGATGTGATTGTTGTGTTGTGATGTTGTGAAGTGTTGTTGTGAACATTGGGTTTGTTGTGATGTGATTGTTGTGTTGTGATGTGATCATTGTGTTTGTTGTGATGTGATTGTTGTGTTGTGATGTGATTGTTGTGTTGTGATGTTGTGAACATTGGGTTTGTTGTGATGTAATTGTTGTGTTGTGATGTTGTGAACATTGGGTTTGTTGTGACGTGATTGTTGGGTTTGTTGTGATGTGATTGTTGTGTTGTGATGTTGTGTTTGTGTTGGCAGCGCTGCAGCGAGCCGTGGAGGAGGTGAGTGATGATCTGGAGGACGTGACCATCTTCATCATGTCTTCATCAGAGCTCAGATCATCAGCCATGAAGAGTTTGAGAAGAGCAGCTCAAGAATCCTCCGACTCCGCCGTTCCTCCAGCGCTCAGAGCAAACGTGTGCTTCAGTTCCCCGGCCGTGTACATATACACATCTGGAACTACAGGTGAGTCCATCACTCGAACGAATATATACACATCTGGAACCACAGATGAATCCGTCACTCGAACGAACATATACACATCTGGAACCACAGATGAATCCGTCACTCGAACAAACATGCACATCTGGAACCACAGATGAATCCGTCACTCGAACGAACATACACATCTGGAACCACAGGTGAATCCGTCACTCGAACGAACATATACACATCTGGAACCACAGATGAATCCGTCACTCGAACAAACATGCACATCTGGAACCACAGATGAATCCGTCACTCGAACGAACATATACACATCTGGAACCACAGATGAATCCGTCACTCGAACGAACATACACATCTGGAACCACAGGTGAATCCGTCACTCGAACGAACATACACATCTGGAACCACAGGTGAATCCGTCACTCGAACGAACATATACACATCTGGAACCACAGGTGAATCCTTCACTCGACGGAACATACACATCTGGAACCACAGGTGAATCCGTCACTCGAACGAACATATACACATCTGGAACCACAGGTGAATCCGTCACTCGAACGAACATATACACATCTGGAACCACAGGTGAATCCGTCACTCGAACGAACATATACACATCTGGAACCACAGGTGAATCCGTCACTCGAACGAACATATACACATCTGGAACCACAGGTGAATCCGTCACTCAAACGAACATACACATCTGGAACCACAGGTGAATCCGTCACTCGAACGAACATATACACATCTGGAACAACAGATGAATCCGTCACTCGAACGAACATACACATCTGGAACCACAGGTGAATCCGTCACTCGAACGAACATATACACATCTGGAACCACAGGTGAATCCGTCACTTGAACGAACATACACATCTGGAACCACAGGTGAATCCGTCACTCGAACGAACATATACACATCTGGAACCACAGGTGAATCCGTCACTCGAACGAACATCATCTGGAACCACAGATGAATCCGTCACTTGAACGAACATACACATCTGGAACCACAGGTGAATCCGTCACTCGAACGAACATATACACATCTGGAACCACAGGTGAATCCGTCACTCGAACGAACATATACACATCTGGAACCACAGGTGAATCCGTCACTCGAACGAACATATACACATCTGGAACCACAGGTGAATCCGTCACTCAAACGAACATACACATCTGGAACCACAGGTGAATCCGTCACTCGAACGAACATATACACATCTGGAACAACAGATGAATCCGTCACTCGAACGAACATACACATCTGGAACAACAGATGAATCCGTCACTTGAACGAACATACACATCTGGAACCACAGGTGAATCCGTCACTCAAACGAACATATACACATCTGGAACCACAGATGAATCCGTCACTCGAACGAACATACACATCTGGAACCACAGGTGAATCCGTCACTCGAACGAACATATACACATCTGGAACCACAGGTGAATCCGTCACTCGAACGAACATATACACATCTGGAACCACAGGTGAATCCGTCACTCGAACGAACATACACATCTGGAACCACAGGTGAATCCGTCACTCGAACGAACATATACACATCTGGAACCACAGATGAATCCGTCACTCGAACGAACATACACATCTGGAACCACAGGTGAATCCGTCACTCAAACGAACATATACACATCTGGAACCACAGGTGAATCCGTCACTCGAACGAACATACACATCTGGAACCACAGGTGAATCCGTCACTCGAACGAACATGTACACATCTGGAACCACAGGTGAATCCGTCACTCGAACGAACATATACACATCTGGAACCACAGGTGAATCCGTCACTCAAACGAACATATACACATCTGGAACCACAGATGAATCCGTCACTCGAACGAACATACACATCTGGAACCACAGGTGAATCCGTCACTCGAACGAACATATACACATCTGGAACCACAGGTGAATCCGTCACTCGAACGAACATATACACATCTGGAACCACAGGTGAATCCGTCACTCGAACGAACATATACACATCTGGAACCACAGATGAATCCGTCACTCGAACGAACATACACATCTGGAACCACAGGTGAATCCGTCACTCGAACGAACATATACACATCTGGAACCACAGGTGAATCCGTCACTCGAACGAACATACACATCTGGAACCACAGG
>NC_136883.1:38622000-38634500 GCF_949152265.1 Phoxinus phoxinus | reverse complement strand
TGATCATGTTGGATGACGGGGGAGAGTAAACTCAGGAGATGTTAGTTCTGAAGTGAACTCCTCCTAAAGCATGACTCAGATCAGCTGTGTGTCCAGGACAGACGGGGCTGCTGGTGTGTGAGATCACCGGGCGCGCTCCGTTCGTGGGTTACGCGCAGAACCCGCAGCAAACGGAGCAGAAGCGCCTGCGGGACGTCCTGAGGAGCGGAGACCTGTTCTTCAACAGCGGAGACTTGCTGAAGATCGACCGCCACAACTTCCTCTACTTCCAGGACCGGGTCGGAGACACGTTCAGGTGTGTGTCAGGAATCAGCCGGCTGAGACGAGTGTGATCGCTGGAGCTGAAGTGTGTGTGTGTGTGTGTGTGTGTGAGCAGGTGGAAGGGAGAGAACGTGGCCACCACTGAAGTCTCGGACATCATCGGCACGCTCCCGTTCGTCCAGGAGGGAAACGTCTACGGAGTTCGTGTCCCAGGTTTGATGAAGCCGCACAGGATTGGGCAATGGCTGCGGTTATTTTATGCATGGCTGATCGGTAGTAAACACTCCCTCTGAACACCAGAGGGCGTCACACACACACACACACACCACATATCCCTCTGAACACCAGAGGGCGTCACACACACACACACACACACACCACATATCCCTCTGAATACCAGAGGGCGTCACACACACACACACACACACACCACATATCCCTCTGAATACCAGAGGGCGTCACAGACACACACACACACACACACACCACATATCCATCTGAACACCAGAGGGCGTCTCACACACACACACACCACATATCCCTCTGAACACCAGAGGGCGTCTCACACACACACACACCACATATCCATCTGAACACCAGAGGGCGTCTCACACACACACACACCACATATCCCTCTGAACACCAGAGGGCGTCTCACACACACACGCACACACACACACAGAGAGAGGTTCAGAAATGCTTCTCATGTCTGGGAAGATGTTATTGCTTTTTCAAACATACATTATATACACATTATTGACGGAATCTAAAATAAAAATCCAGAAAATCACATTGTATGATTTTTAAGTAATTATTCAAGATGCCGCATAAATCGCATTTTATTGCATGACATAAGTATTTGATACATCAGAAAAGCAGAACTTAATATTTGGTACAGAAACCTGTGTTTGCAGTTACAGAGATCATAGTTTCCTGCAGTTCTGGAGCAGGTTTGCACACAGTGGGGATTCTGGCCCACTCCTCCACACACACCTTCTCCTCCACACACACCTTCTCCTCCACACACACCTTCTCTAGATCCTCCAGGTTTCGGGGCTGTCGCTGGGCATTACGGACTCTCAGCTCCTCCACAGATCTTCTATCTGGGGCGACAGTGGCTCAGTGGTTCATGTAGATTGTCTACAAACCGGAAGGTTGGTGGTTCAATCCCCGGTTCCACCTGACCAAGTGTCGAGGTGTCCATGAGCAAGACACCTAACCCCAGCTGACCCCGACGAGCTGGATCGCCTTGCATGGCTGACACCGCCGTCGGTGTATGAATGAGTGAGTGAATGGGTGAATGTGAGGCAATATTGTAAAGCGCTTTGGTGGCCATTGGGTCTGTGAAAGCGCTATATAAATGCAGTCCATTTACCATTTTACCATATTGGGTTCAGGGTTAGACTGGCTAGGCCACTCCAGGACCTCGAGACGCTTCTTACGGAGGCACTCCTCAGTTGCCCTGGCTCTGTGTTTCGGGTCGTTGTCCTGCTGGGAGACCCATCGACCCGTCTTCAGTGCTCTTACTGAGGGAAGGAGGTTGTTGGCCAAGATCTGGCGATACACGGCCCCATCCATCCTCCCCTCAGTACGGAGCCGTCGTCCTGTCCCCTGTGCAGAAGAGCATCCCCAGAGAATGATGTCCACCTCCAGGCTTTACCGTTGGGAAGGTGTTCTTGGGGTTGTACTCATCCTTCTTCTTCCTCCAGACACGGCGAGTGAAGTTTAGACCAAAAAGCTCTATTTGTGTCTCATCAGACCACATGACCTTCTCCCACTCCTCCTCTGGATCATCCAGATGGTCATTGGCAGACTTCAGACGGGCCTGGACATGCGCTGGCTTGAGCAGGGGGACCTTGCGTGCGCTGCAGGACTTTAATCCATGATGGCGTAGTGTGTTACTAATGGTTTTCTGTGAGACTGTGGTCCCAGCTCTCTTCAGGTCATTGGCCAGGTCATGCTGTGTAGTTCTGGGCTGACCCCTCTCCTTCCTCATGATCACTGATGCCCCACGAGGTGAGATCTTGCATGGTGCTCCAGACCGAGGGAGATTGACCGGCATCTTGAACTTCTTCCATTTTCTAATAATTGCGCCAACAGTTGTTGCCTTCTCCCCAAGCTGATGCCTATTGTCCTGTAGCCCATCCAGCCTTGTGCAGGTCTACAGTTTATCCCTGATGTCCTCACACAGCTCTCTGCTCTTGGCCATTGTGGAGAGGCTGGAGTCTGTTTGATTGAGTGTGTGGACAGGTGTCTGTTTGATTGAGTGTGTGGACAGGTGTCTGTTTGATTGAGTGTGTGGACGGGTGTCTGTTTGATTGAGTGTGTGGACAGGTGTCTGTTTGATTGAGTGTGTGGACAGGTGTCTGTTTGATTGAGTGTGTGGACAGGTGTCTGTTTGATTGAGTGTGTGGACGGGTGTCTGTTTGATCGAGTGTGTGGACAGGTGTCTGTTTGATTGAGTGTGTGGACAGGTGTCTGTTTGAGTGAGTGTGTGGACAGGTGTCTGTTTGATTGAGTGTGTGGACAGGTGTCTGTTTGAGTGAGTGTGTGGACAGGTGTCTGTTTGAGTGAGTGTGTGGACAGGTGTCTGTTTGATTGAGTGTGTGGACAGGTGTCTGTTTGATTGAGTGTGTGGACAGGTGTCTGTTTGATCGAGTGTGTGGACAGGTGTCTGTTTGATCGAGTGTGTGGACAGGTGTCTGTTTGATTGAGTGTGTGGACAGGTGTCTGTTTGATTGAGTGTGTGAAGAGATGTCTGTTTGATTGAGTGTGTGGACAGGTGTCTGTTTGATTGAGTGTGTGGACAGGTGTCTGTTTGATCGAGTGTGTGGACAGGTGTCTGTTTGATTGAGTGTGTGGACAGGTGTCTGTTTGATTGAGTGTGTGGACAGGTGTCTGTTTGATTGAGTGTGTGGACAGGTGTCTGTTTGATTGAGTGTGTGGACAGGTGTCTGTTTGATTGAGTGTGTGGACAGGTGTCTGTTTGATCGAGTGTGTGGACAGGTGTCTGTTTGATTGAGTGTGTGGACAGGTGTCTGTTTGATTGAGTGTGTGGACAGGTGTCTGTTTGATTGAGTGTGTGGACAGGTGTCTGTTTGATTGAGTGTGTGGACAGGTGTCTGTTTGATCGAGTGTGTGGACAGGTGTCTGTTTGATTGAGTGTGTGGACAGGTGTCTGTTTGATTGAGTGTGTGGACAGGTGTCTGTTTGAGTGAGTGTGTGGACAGGTGTCTGTTTGAGTGAGTGTGTGGACAGGTGTCTGTTTGATTGAGTGTGTGGACAGGTGTCTGTTTGATTGAGTGTGTGGTCAGGTGTCTGTTTGATTGAGTGTGTGGACAGGTGTCTGTTTGAGTGAGTGTGTGGACAGGTGTCTGTTTGATCCAGTGTGTGGACAGGTGTCTGTTTGATTGAGTGTGTGGACAGGTGTCTGTTTGATTGAGTGTGTGGACAGGTGTCTGTTTGATTGAGTGTGTGGACAGGAGTCTGTTTGATTGAGTGTGTGGACAGGTGTCTGTTTGATTGAGTGTGTGGACAGGTGTCTGTTTGATTGAGTGTGTGGACAGGTGTCTGTTTGATTGAGTGTGTGGACAGGTGTCTGTTTGATCGAGTGTGTGGACAGGTGTCTGTTTGATCGAGTGTGTGGACAGGTGTCTGTTTGATTGAGTGTGTGGACAGGTGTCTGTTTGATCGAGTGTGTGGACAGGTGTCTGTTTGATCGAGTGTGTGGACAGGTGTCTGTTTGATTGAGTGTGTGGACAGGTGTCTGTTTGATTGAGTGTGTGGACAGGTGTCTGTTTGATTGAGTGTGTGGACAGGTGTCTGTTTGATTGAGTGTGTGGACAGGTGTCTGTTTGATTGAGTGTGTGGACAGGTGTCTGTTTGATTGAGTGTGTGGACAGGTGTCTGTTTGATTGAGTGTGTGGACAGGTGTCTGTTTGATTGAGTGTGTGGACAGGTGTCTGTTTGATCGAGTGTGTGGACAGGTGTCTGTTTGATCGAGTGTGTGGACAGGTGTCTGTTTGATTGAGTGTGTGGACAGGTGTCTGTTTGAGTGAGTGTGTGGACAGGTGTCTGTTTGATTGAGTGTGTGGACAGGTGTCTGTTTGATTGAGTGTGTGGACAGGTGTCTGTTTGATTGAGTGTGTGGACAGGTGTCTGTTTGATTGAGTGTGTGGACAGGTGTCTGTTTGATTGAGTGTGTGGACAGGTGTCTGTTTGATTGAGTGTGTGGACAGGTGTCTGTTTGATCGAGTGTGTGGACAGGTGTCTGTTTGAGTGAGTGTGTGGACAGGTGTCTGTTTGATTGAGTGTGTGGACAGGTGTCTGTTTGATCGAGTGTGTGGACAGGTGTCTGTTTGATCGAGTGTGTGGACAGGTGTCTGTTTGATTGAGTGTGTGGACAGGTGTCTGTTTGATTGAGTGTGTGGACAGGTGTCTGTTTGAGTGAGTGTGTGGACAGGTGTCTGTTTGATCGAGTGTGTGGACAGGTGTCTGTTTGATTGAGTGTGTAGACAGGTGTCTGTTTGAGTGAGTGTGTGGACAGGTGTCTGTTTGATTGAGTGTGTGGACAGGTGTCTGTTTGATTGAGTGTGTGGACAGGTGTCTGTTTGATTGAGTGTGTGGACAGGTGTCTGTTTGATTGAGTGTGTGGACAGGTGTCTGTTTGATCGAGTGTGTGGACAGGTGTCTGTTTGAGTGAGTGTGTGGACAGGTGTCTGTTTGATTGAGTGTGTGGACAGGTGTCTGTTTGATTGAGTGTGTGGACAGGTGTCTGTTTGATTGAGTGTGTGGACAGGTGTCTGTTTGATTGAGTGTGTGGACAGGTGTCTGTTTGATTGAGTGTGTGGACAGGTGTCTGTTTGATTGAGTGTGTAGACAGGTGTCTGTTTGAGTGAGTGTGTGGACAGGTGTCTGTTTGATTGAGTGTGTGGACAGGTGTCTGTTTGATTGAGTGTGTGGACAGGTGTCTGTTTGATTGAGTGTGTGGACAGGTGTCTGTTTGATTGAGTGTGTGGACAGGTGTCTGTTTGATTGAGTGTGTGGACAGGTGTCTGTTTGAGTGAGTGTGTGGACAGGTGTCTGTTTGATCGAGTGTGTGGACAGGTGTCTGTTTGATTGAGTGTGTAGACAGGTGTCTGTTTGATTGAGTGTGTGGACAGGTGTCTGTTTGATTGAGTGTGTGGACAGGTGTCTGTTTGATTGAGTGTGTGGACAGGTGTCTGTTTGATTGAGTGTGTGGACAGGTGTCTGTTTGATCGAGTGTGTGGACAGGTGTCTGTTTGAGTGAGTGTGTGGACAGGTGTCTGTTTGATTGAGTGTGTGGACAGGTGTCTGTTTGATTGAGTGTGTGGACAGGTGTCTGTTTGATTGAGTGTGTGGACAGGTGTCTGTTTGATTGAGTGTGTGGACAGGTGTCTGTTTGATTGAGTGTGTGGACAGGTGTCTGTTTGATCGAGTGTGTGGACAGGTGTCTGTTTGATTGAGTGTGTGGACAGGTGTCTGTTTGATCGAGTGTGTAGACAGGTGTCTGTTTGATTGAGTGTGTGGACAGGTGTCTGTTTGATCGAGTGTGTGGACAGGTGTCTGTTTGATTGAGTGTGTGGACAGGTGTCTGTTTGATCGAGTGTGTGGACAGGTGTCTGTTTGATTGAGTGTGTGGACAGGTGTCTGTTTGATCGAGTGTGTGGACAGGTGTCTGTTTGATTGAGTGTGTGGACAGGTGTCTGTTTGATCGAGTGTGTGGACAGGTGTCTGTTTGATTGAGTGTGTGGACAGGTGTCTGTTTGATCGAGTGTGTGGACAGGTGTCTGTTTGATTGAGTGTGTGGACAGGTGTCTGTTTGATTGAGTGTGTGGACAGGTGTCTGTTTGATTGAGTGTGTGGACAGGTGTCTGTTTGATCGAGTGTGTGGACAGGTGTCTGTTTGAGTGAGTGTGTGGACAGGTGTCTGTTTGATTGAGTGTGTGGACAGGTGTCTGTTTGATCGAGTGTGTTGACAGGTGTCTGTTTGATTGAGTGTGTGGACAGGTGTCTGTTTGATCGAGTGTGTGGACAGGTGTCTGTTTGATCGAGTGTGTGGACAGGTGTCTGTTTGATTGAGTGTGTGGACAGGTGTCTGTTTGATCGAGTGTGTGGACAGGTGTCTGTTTGTCTGTTTGATTGAGTGTGTGGACAGGTGTCTGTTTGAGTGAGTGTGTGGACAGGTGTCTGTTTGATTGAGTGTGTGGACAGGTGTCTGTTTGATCGAGTGTGTGGACAGGTGTCTGTTTGTCTGTTTGATTGAGTGTGTGGACAGGAGTCTGTTTGATTGAGTGTGTGGACAGGTGTCTGTTTGATTGAGTGTGTGGACAGGTGTCTGTTTGATCGAGTGTGTGGACAGGTGTCTGTTTGATTGAGTGTGTGGACAGGTGTCTGTTTGATCGAGTGTGTGGACAGGTGTCTGTTTGATCGAGTGTGTGGACAGGTGTCTGTTTGATTGAGTGTGTGGACAGGTGTCTGTTTGATTGAGTGTGTGGACAGGTGTCTGTTTGATCGAGTGTGTGGACAGGTGTCTGTTTGAGTGAGTGTGTGGACAGGTGTCTGTTTGATTGAGTGTGTGGACAGGTGTCTGTTTGATTGAGTGTGTGGACAGGTGTCTGTTTGATTGAGTGTGTGGACAGGTGTCTGTTTGATTGAGTGTGTGGACAGGTGTCTGTTTGATTGAGTGTGTGGACAGGTGTCTGTTTGATTGAGTGTGTAGACAGGTGTCTGTTTGAGTGAGTGTGTGGACAGGTGTCTGTTTGATTGAGTGTGTGGACAGGTGTCTGTTTGATTGAGTGTGTGGACAGGTGTCTGTTTGATCGAGTGTGTAGACAGGTGTCTGTTTGATTGAGTGTGTGGACAGGTGTCTGTTTGATCGAGTGTGTGGACAGGTGTCTGTTTGATCGAGTGTGTGGACAGGTGTCTGTTTGATTGAGTGTGTGGACAGGTGTCTGTTTGATCGAGTGTGTGGACAGGTGTCTGTTTGATTGAGTGTGTGGACAGGTGTCCGTTTGTCTGTTTGATCGAGTGTGTGGACAGGTGTCTGTTTGATCGAGTGTGTGGACAGGTGTCTATTTGTCTGTTTGATCGAGTGTGTGGACAGGTGTCTGTTTGATTGAGTGTGTGGACAGGTGTCTGTTTGATCGAGTGTGTGGACAGGTGTCTGTTTGATTGAGTGTGTGGACAGGTGTCTGTTTGATCGAGTGTGTGGACAGGTGTCTGTTTGATTGAGTGTGTGGACAGGTGTCTGTTTGATTGAGTGTGTGGACAGGAGTCTGTTTGAGTGAGTGTGTGGACAGGTGTCTGTTTGATTGAGTGTGTGGACAGGTGTCTGTTTGATCGAGTGTGTGGACAGGTGTCTGTTTGATCGAGTGTGTGGACAGGTGTCTGTTTGATTGAGTGTGTGGACAGGTGTCTGTTTGATTGAGTGTGTGGACAGGTGTCTGTTTGATCGAGTGTGTGGACAGGTGTCTGTTTGTCTGTTTGATTGAGTGTGTGGACAGGTGTCTGTTTGAGTGAGTGTGTGGACAGGTGTCTGTTTGATTGAGTGTGTGGACAGGTGTCTGTTTGATCGAGTGTGTGGACAGGTGTCTGTTTGTCTGTTTGATTGAGTGTGTGGACAGGAGTCTGTTTGATTGAGTGTGTGGACAGGTGTCTGTTTGATTGAGTGTGTGGACAGGTGTCTGTTTGATCGAGTGTGTGGACAGGTGTCTGTTTGATTGAGTGTGTGGACAGGTGTCTGTTTGATCGAGTGTGTGGACAGGTGTCTGTTTGATCGAGTGTGTGGACAGGTGTCTGTTTGAGTGAGTGTGTGGACAGGTGTCTGTTTGATTGAGTGTGTGGACAGGTGTATGTTTGATCGAGTGTGTGGACAGGTGTCTGTTTGATTGAGTGTGTGGACAGGTGTCTGTTTGATCGAGTGTGTGGACAGGTGTCTGTTTGAGTGAGTGTGTGGACAGGTGTCTGTTTGATTGAGTGTGTGGACAGGTGTCTGTTTGATTGAGTGTGTGGACAGGTGTCTGTTTGATTGAGTGTGTGGACAGGTGTCTGTTTGATTGAGTGTGTGGACAGGTGTCTGTTTGATTGAGTGTGTGGACAGGTGTCTGTTTGATTGAGTGTGTAGACAGGTGTCTGTTTGAGTGAGTGTGTGGACAGGTGTCTGTTTGATTGAGTGTGTGGACAGGTGTCTGTTTGATTGAGTGTGTGGACAGGTGTCTGTTTGATCGAGTGTGTAGACAGGTGTCTGTTTGATTGAGTGTGTGGACAGGTGTCTGTTTGATCGAGTGTGTGGACAGGTGTCTGTTTGATCGAGTGTGTGGACAGGTGTCTGTTTGATTGAGTGTGTGGACAGGTGTCTGTTTGATCGAGTGTGTGGACAGGTGTCTGTTTGATTGAGTGTGTGGACAGGTGTCCGTTTGTCTGTTTGATCGAGTGTGTGGACAGGTGTCTGTTTGATCGAGTGTGTGGACAGGTGTCTGTTTGTCTGTTTGATCGAGTGTGTGGACAGGTGTCTGTTTGATTGAGTGTGTGGACAGGTGTCTGTTTGATCGAGTGTGTGGACAGGTGTCTGTTTGATTGAGTGTGTGGACAGGTGTCTGTTTGATCGAGTGTGTGGACAGGTGTCTGTTTGATTGAGTGTGTGGACAGGTGTCTGTTTGATTGAGTGTGTGGACAGGAGTCTGTTTGAGTGAGTGTGTGGACAGGTGTCTGTTTGATTGAGTGTGTGGACAGGTGTCTGTTTGATCGAGTGTGTTGACAGGTGTCTGTTTGATTGAGTGTGTGGACAGGTGTCTGTTTGATCGAGTGTGTGGACAGGTGTCTGTTTGATCGAGTGTGTGGACAGGTGTCTGTTTGATTGAGTGTGTGGACAGGTGTCTGTTTGATTGAGTGTGTGGACAGGTGTCTGTTTGATCGAGTGTGTGGACAGGTGTCTGTTTGTCTGTTTGATTGAGTGTGTGGACAGGTGTCTGTTTGAGTGAGTGTGTGGACAGGTGTCTGTTTGATTGAGTGTGTGGACAGGTGTCTGTTTGATCGAGTGTGTGGACAGGTGTCTGTTTGTCTGTTTGATTGAGTGTGTGGACAGGAGTCTGTTTGATCGAGTGTGTGGACAGGTGTTTGTTTGATTGAGTGTGTGGACAGGTGTTTGTTTGATTGAGTGTGTGGACAGGTGTCTGTTTGATTGAGTGTGTGGACAGGTGTCTGTTTGATTGAGTGTGTGGACAGGTGTCTGTTTGATCGAGTGTGTGGACAGGTGTCTGTTTGATCGAGTGTGTGGACAGGTGTCTGTTTGATCGAGTGTGTGGACAGGTGTCTGTTTGATCGAGTGTGTGGACAGGTGTCTGTTTGATCGAGTGTGTGGACAGGTGTCTGTTTGAGTGAGTGTGTGGACAGGTGTCTGTTTGATTGAGTGTGTGGACAGGTGTCTGTTTGATCGAGTGTGTGGACAGGTGTCTGTTTGATTGAGTGTGTGGACAGGTGTCTGTTTGATCGAGTGTGTGGACAGGTGTCTGTTTGATTGAGTGTGTGGACAGGTGTCTGTTTGATTGAGTGTGTGGACAGGTGTCTGTTTGATCGAGTGTGTGGACAGGTGTCTGTTTGATCGAGTGTGTGGACAGGTGTCTGTTTGATTGAGTGTGTGGACAGGTGTCTGTGTGATTGAGTGTGTGGACAGGTGTCTGTTTGATTGAGTGTGTGGACAGGTGTCTGTTTGATCGAGTGTGTGGACAGGTGTCTGTTTGATTGAGTGTGTGGACAGGTGTCTGTTTGATTGAGTGTGTGGACAGGTGTCTGTTTGATTGAGTGTGTGGACAGGTGTCTGTTTGATTGAGTGTGTGGACAGGTGTCTGTTTGATCGAGTGTGTGGACAGGTGTGTTTGATTGAGTGTGTGGACAGGTGTCTGTTTGATTGAGTGTGTGGACAGGTGTCTGTTTGATCGAGTGTGTGGACAGGTGTCTGTTTGAGTGAGTGTGTGGACAGGTGTCTGTTTGTCTGTTTGATCGAGTGTGTGGACAGGTGTCTGTTTGAGTGAGTGTGTGGACAGGTGTCTGTTTGATTGAGTGTGTGGACAGGTGTCTGTTTGATTGAGTGTGTGGACAGGTGTCTTTTATACAGGTAATGAGTGGAGAACAGGAGGGCTTCTTAAAGAAAAACTAACAGGTCTGTGAGAGCCGGATTCTTACTGGTTGGTAGGTGATCAAATACTTAATTAATTTGCATTTTATTGCATGACATATTTAAAAATCATACAATGTGATTTTATTTTAGATCCCGTCTCTCACAGTTGAAGAGTCCCTATGATAAACATTACAGACCTCTACATGTTTTGTAAGTAGGAAAACCTGCAAAATCGTCAGTGTATCAAATACTTGTTCTCCACACTGTAAGTGTCTCGAACTCGCAGAGCTTTCAGAGTGAGCCGCGTTTGCTGAGCCGATCATCACTGACACGCTGCGCAGAACTAATAATCTCAGCCTTTCCATTTCAAAATCGCGATAAGCCAACTCGATTTAAGTGAGATTACATGTGAATTGCGATTAATCGTAAAGCGCTACTGTCCAGGCATGACAACGCTGCTAATGTTGGTGTGTGTGTGTGTGTGAAGGTCACGAGGGGCGGATCGGGATGGCGGCGCTCAAACTGACGGAGGGAATGGAGTTTGATGGCGGCGCGATGTTCACACACGTCTGCCGGCTCCTGCCCGCTTACGCTCGGCCTCGCTTCATACGCATTCAGGTACAACTATATCACTGCATTTAAACGGCTCCTAATGCCCTTTACTCAAGATGTAGAGTAAGTCTCTGATGTCCCCAGAGTGTGTGTGAAACTTTAGCTCAAAATACCCCACAGATATTTTTATATAGCATGTTAAAATTGTCAATTTTTGAGGGTGAGCAAAACCGCACCCTTCAGTGTGTGTGTGTGTGTTTGTGTGTGTGTGTCTGGCCCTTTAAATGCAAATGAGCCGCTGCTCCCGGCACAGGGGGCGGAGCTTCAAGAGCGTGTGTGTGTGTGTGTGAGTGTGTTATCAGCTCAGATTACCTCACACACACACACGCACTGAACATTTCAAAAACTTTTAGCCTTTAATGTTAAACCGGAGTCAGATTGACGGAGAGACTCCAGAAGAAGTGACACATGTAGAAGAACAGGACATGAATTTATGAAGCTGATGTGTAGTTATCTTCTAGTCATTGATTAGCATATTCTGTCTTGATAATCTATAAATCGTGATAACGGGGGCGGGGTTTATGTAAATTCTAGGGTTGGTGATGTCATAACCTGAAGAAGCTCGTGTAGTTCCTCCAGTCGTGTGTTGTAGTTCTTAAAAAGCGATTTCTTTAAAAGCAAATATCTCCGTTTGCTCTGAACGTTGAGCGTTGTAACTTTGCAGATGTTGTTTATGATCAAACACAACATTACACACTAACTACAGCTAGAAAAGTGAAATCATAATCAACCACCGCTTTAAATGACTGTATATTGTTTGGTGTCCGCAGAGCTCGATGGCCGTGGCCGGCACCTTCAAGCAGCAGAAGCGCGAGCTGGTGGAGGCGGGGTTCGACCCGCGCTCGACCTCTGACCCGATGCTCTTCCTGAGTGAGCAGGAGAGATCGTACGTCACGCTGAGCCCGTTCATCTACCGGCAGATCATATCTCACCGCATCAAACTCTGATCATATCTCACGCATCATCATATCTCACCGCATCATCATATCTCACGCATCATCATATCTCACGCATCATCATATCTCACCGCATCAAACTCTGATCATATCTCACCGCATCATCATATCTCACGCATCATCATATCTCACCGCATCATCATATCTCACCGCATCATATCTCACCGCATCAAACTCTGATCATATCTCACGCATCATCATATCTCACCGCATCAAACTCTGATCATATCTCACGCATCATCATATCTCACGCATCATCATATCTCACCGCATCAAACTGATCATATCTCACCACATCATCATATCTCACCGCATCATCATATCTCACCGCATCATCATATCTCACGCATCATCATATCTCACGCATCATCATATCTCACCGCATCATCATATCTCACGCATCATATCTCACCGCATCATATCTCACCGCATCATCATATCTCACGCATCATCATATCTCACGCATCATCATATCTCACGCATCATCATATCTCACGCATCATCATATCTCACGCATCATCATATCTCACCGC
>NC_136883.1:38607000-38614500 GCF_949152265.1 Phoxinus phoxinus | reverse complement strand
GCGCATCACAAACCACAGCTTCAGGGAGCGGAAGCGGCGGCTCAGAGAGATCTGCCAGTGCTGAACACATAGATAAACACACGGGTAAACACACGGGTAAACACACGGGTAAACACATAGATAAACACACGGGTATACACACGGGTATACACACGGGTAAACACATAGATAAACACACGGGTATACACACGGGTAAACACACGGGTAAACACATAGATAAACACACGGGTATACACACGGGTAAACACACGGGTAAACACATAGATAAACACACGGGTAAACACACGGGTAAACACACGGGTAAACACATAGATAAACACACGGGTAAACACACGGGTAAACACACGGGTATACACACGGGTAAACACACGGGTATACACACGGGTAAACACACGGGTAAACACACGGGTAAACACACGGGTAAACACACGGGTAAACACACGGGTAAACACATAGATAAACACACGGGTAAACACACGGGTAAACACACGGGTAAACACACGGGTAAACACACGGGTAAACACACGGGTATACACACGGGTAAACACACGGGTAAACACACGGGTAAACACATAGATAAACACACGGGTAAACACACGGGTAAACACACGGGTAAACACACGGGTATACACACGGGTATACACACGGGTAAACACACGGGTATACACACGGGTAAACACACGGGTATACACACGGGTAAACACACGGGTAAACACACGGGTAAACACACGGGTAAACACACGGGTAAACACACGGGTATACACACGGGTAAACACACGGGTATACACACGGGTAAACACACGGGTATACACACGGGTAAACACACGGGTATACACACGGGTAAACACACGGGTAAACACACGGGTATACACACGGGTAAACACACGGGTATACACACGGGTAAACACACGGGTAAACACACGGGTAAACACACGGGTAAACACACGGGTATACACACGGGTAAACACACGGGTATACACACGGGTAAACACACGGGTAAACACACGGGTATACACACGGGTAAACACACGGGTAAACACACGGGTATACACACGGGTAAACACACGGGTAAACACACGGGTAAACACACGGGTATACACACGGGTAAACACACGGGTAAACACACGGGTAAACACACGGGTATACACACGGGTAAACACACGGGTAAACACACGGGTAAACACACGGGTATACACACGGGTAAACACACGGGTATACACACGGGTATACACACGGGTAAACACACGGGTATACACACGGGTAAACACACGGGTATACACACGGGTAAACACACGGGTAAACACACGGGTAAACACACGGGTAAACACACGGGTAAACACACGGGTATACACACGGGTATACACACGGGTAAACACACGGGTATACACACGGGTAAACACACGGGTATACACACGGGTAAACACACGGGTATACACACGGGTAAACACACGGGTAAACACACGGGTATACACACGGGTAAACACACGGGTATACACACGGGTAAACACACGGGTAAACACACGGGTAAACACACGGGTAAACACACGGGTATACACACGGGTAAACACACGGGTATACACACGGGTAAACACACGGGTAAACACACGGGTATACACACGGGTAAACACACGGGTAAACACACGGGTATACACACGGGTAAACACACGGGTAAACACACGGGTATACACACGGGTAAACACACGGGTAAACACACGGGTAAACACACGGGTAAACACACGGGTATACACACGGGTAAACACACGGGTATACACACGGGTAAACACACGGGTATACACACGGGTAAACACACGGGTATACACACGGGTAAACACACGGGTAAACACACGGGTATACACACGGGTAAACACACGGGTAAACACACGGGTATACACACGGGTAAACACACGGGTAAACACACGGGTAAACACACGGGTAAACACACGGGTATACACACGGGTAAACACACGGGTAAACACACGGGTAAACGCACACGGGTATACACACGGGTAAACACACACGGGTATACATACGGGTAAACACACGGAAACACACACGAGTATACACACGGGTAAACACACGGGTAAACACACGGGTATACACACGGGTAACACGGGTAAACACACACGAGTATACACACGGGTAAACACACGGGTAAACACACGGGTATACACACGGGTAACACGGGTAAACACACACGAGTATACACACGGGTAAACACACGGGTAAACACACACGGGTATACACACGTGTAAACACACGGAAACACACACGAGTATACACACGGGTAAACACACGGGTAAACACACGGGTAAACACACAGGTATACACACACGAGTATACACACGGGTAAACACACGGGTAAACAGACGGGTATACACACAGGTAAACACACAGGTAAACAGACGGGTATACACACACGGGTATACACACAGGTAAACACACACGAGTATACACACGGGTAAACACACACGGGTAAACACACACGAGTATACACACGGGTAACACGGGTAAACAGACGGGTATACACACAGGTAAACACACAGGTAAACACACACGAGTATACACACGGGTAAACACACACGAGTATACACAAGGGGTAAACACACACGGGTATACACACAAGTATACACACGGGTAAACAGACGGGTATACACACAGGTAAACACACAGGTAAACAGACGGGTATACACACAGGTAAACACACACGAGTATACACACGGGTAAACACACACGGGTATACACACAGGTAAACACACAGGTAAACAGACGGGTATACACACAGGTAAACACACAGGTAAACACACACGAGTATACACACGGGTAAACACACACGAGTATACACAAGGGGTAAACACACACGGGTATACACACAAGTATACACACGGGTAAACAGACGGGTATACACACAGGTAAACACACAGGTAAACAGACGGGTATACACACAGGTAAACACACGGGTAAACACGGATCATGAGTGTGTGATGTAAACGCACCATGAAGTCAGTGGCGTCTGAGTTGTCGTGTCGAAGGTAAAGCGGGTCGACGGTGAACGTCTGCTGAAGCTTCATCTTATTCTTCACCCTGCGTTTAAACACAGTCTTCACAAACAGTCTTCACAAACACAGTCTTCACAAACAGTCTTCACAAACACAGTCTTCACAAACACAGTCTTCACAAACACAGTCTTCACAAACACAGTCTTCACAAACACAGTCTTCACAAACACAGTCTTCACAAACACAGTCTTCACAAACACAGTCTTCACAAACACAGTCTTCACAAACAGTCTTCACAAACACAGTCTTCACAAACACAGTCTTCACAAACACAGTCTTCACAAACACAGTCTTCACAAACACAGTCTTCACAAACACAGTCTTCACAAACACAGTCTTCACAAACAGTCTTCTCACAAACACAGTCTTCACAAACACAGTCCTCACAAACACAGTCTTCACAAACACAGTCCTCACAAACACAGTCTTCACAAACACAGTCCTCACAAACACAGTCTTCACAAACACAGTCCTCACAAACACAGTCTTCACAAACACAGTCTTCACAAACACAGTCTTCACAAACACAGTCTTCACAAACACAGTCTTCACAAACACAGTCCTCACAAACACAGTCCTCACAAACACAGTCTTCACAAACAGTCTTCACAAACACAGTCTTCACAAACACAGTCCTCACAAACACAGTCCTCACAAACACAGTCTTCACAAACACAGTCTTCACAAACACAGTCTTCACAAACACAGTCTTCACAAACACAGTCTTCACAAACACAGTCTTCACAAACAGTCTTCACAAACACAGTCTTCACAAACACAGTCTTCACAAACACAGTCTTCACAAACAGTCTTCACAAACACAGTCTTCACAAACAGTCTTCACAAACACAGTCTTCACAAACACAGTCTTCACAAACACAGTCTTCACAAACACAGTCTTCACAAACAGTCTTCACAACAAACACAGTCCTCACAAACACAGTCCTCACAAACACAGTCTTCACAAACACAGTCCTCACAAACACAGTCTTCACAAACAGTCTTCACAAACATAGGGCCCTATCTTGCACCCAGCGCAATTGACTTTGAACACCGACGCATGTATCATTCCTATTTTGCACCCGCGCACAGCGGACTTTTCCCTCCACAGACGCACGTCGATAAATTAGGAAATGAACTTGCGCTCGCGGGGGCGGTTCAGCGCAAAGAGGAGGCGTGTTCCGGCGCAAAACTTCCATGGTGCTATTTTCCAGTTTTAGAAAGCAATTGCGCCATTGATCAGGAAAAAAACAGTCTAAAGACAGTGGCGCGTTGCGCCTTAGTGATATGGTATTTTAAGGGCGCGTGCTTGGCCATAATGTTAACGCGCATCCACTTTGATTCTCTAATATAAACAGATGCAGCAGTTTTCATTTTTGCAAATCATAAATCATATGGAAAAATATTAACACACGAGGGAAATCATTGTTGTGTCCGTGAAGATGTGAAAAAGATCTATCTAGATATGCTAAAAAAAAAAAAAAATCTAGATTACACATTTACTACCCAAATTATACGCCTGTTTAACCGAAGCTAATTTGGGTGGGTTTCTCCCATCATCCCCAATGTCACTTCTCTGTGTTTTACGGCCCTGACGAGAACGTCTGTTTCCTCGGCTGTGAACCGCTCCTGGCGTGCGCCTGGCAAACCCGCCGTTATAATAGCGATCCGCCATGGAACAAGCGCGTCTGCTCTTAAAGGGAATGTGAGAGGACGCTCTGATTGGTTTATTTCACGTTACGCCCAAACCACACCTATGAATAATGAAGCTACTTCAGACCAACCCCTTTTAGATTTGCGTCGGGCGCAAGAGTCATTTATCGCGCCGGGAAAATAGCAACAGTGCCGGGATCCGCCCACAAAGTTACTTGCGCTTTGCGCTTTGACACTTGCGTTTCAGATCGTTAAAATAGGGCCCATAGTCTTCACAAACACAGTCTTCACAAACACAGTCTTCACAAACACAGTCTTCACAAACACAGTCTTCACAAACAGTCTTCACAACAAACACAGTCCTCACAAACACAGTCCTCACAAACACAGTCTTCACAAACAGTCTTCACAAACACAGTCTTCACAAACAGTCTTCACAAACACAGTCCTCACAAACACAGTCTTCACAAACACAGTCCTCACAAACACAGTCCTCACAAACACAGTCCTCACAAACACAGTCTTCACAAACACAGTCTTCACAAACACAGTCCTCACAAACACAGTCTTCACAAACAGTCTTCACAAACACAGTCCTCACAAACACAGTCCTCACAAACACAGTCTTCACAAACACAGTCCTCACAAACACAGTCCTCTCACAAACACAGTCTTCACAAACACAGTCTTCACAAACACAGTCTTCACAAACACAGTCTTCACAAACACAGTCTTCACAAACAGTCTTCTCACAAACACAGTCTTCACAAACACAGTCTTCACAAACACAGTCCTCACAAACACAGTCTTCACAAACACAGTCCTCACAAACACAGTCTTCACAAACACAGTCTTCACAAACACAGTCCTCACAAACACAGTCCTCACAAACACAGTCTTCACAAACAGTCTTCACAAACACAGTCTTCACAAACACAGTCCTCACAAACACAGTCCTCACAAACACAGTCTTCACAAACACAGTCTTCACAAACAGTCTTCACAAACAGTCTTCACAACAAACACAGTCCTCACAAACACAGTCCTCACAAACACAGTCTTCACAAACAGTCTTCACAACAAACACAGTCCTCACAAACACAGTCCTCACAAACACAGTCCTCACAAACACAGTCTTCACAAACACAGTCTTCACAAACACAGTCTTCACAAACAGTCTTCACAACAAACACAGTCCTCACAAACACAGTCCTCACAAACACAGTCCTCACAAACACAGTCCTCACAAACACAGTCTTCACAAACACAGTCTTCACAAACACAGTCTTCACAAACACAGTCTTCACAAACACAGTCTTCACAACAAACACAGTCCTCACAAACACAGTCTTCACAAACACAGTCTTCACAAACAGTCTTCACAAACACAGTCTTCACAAACACAGTCTTCACAAACAGTCTTCACAAACACAGTCTTCACAAACACAGTCTTCACAAACACAGTCCTCACAAACACAGTCTTCACAAACACAGTCTTCACAAACACAGTCTTCACAAACAGTCTTCACAACAAACACAGTCCTCACAAACACAGTCCTCACAAACACAGTCTTCACAAACACAGTCCTCACAAACACAGTCTTCACAAACACAGTCCTCACAAACACAGTCTTCACAAACACAGTCCTCACAAACACAGTCCTCACAAACACAGTCTTCACAAACACAGTCTTCACAAACAGTCTTCACAACAAACACAGTCCTCACAAACACAGTCCTCACAAACACAGTCTTCACAAACACAGTCTTCACAAACAGTCTTCACAAACACAGTCTTCACAAACACAGTCCTCACAAACACAGTCTTCACAAACACAGTCTTCACAAACACAGTCTTCACAAACACAGTCCTCACAAACACAGTCTTCACAAACACAGTCTTCACAAACACAGTCTTCACAAACACAGTCTTCACAAACACAGTCCTCACAAACACAGTCTTCACAAACACAGTCTTCACAAACACAGTCTTCACAAACACAGTCTTCACAAACACAGTCCTCACAAACACAGTCTTCACAAACACAGTCCTCACAAACACAGTCTTCACAAACACAGTCCTCACAAACACAGTCTTCACAAACACAGTCCTCACAAACACAGTCTTCACAAACACAGTCTTCACAAACAGTCTTCACAACAAACACAGTCCTCACAAACACAGTCCTCACAAACACAGTCTTCACAAACACAGTCTTCACAAACACAGTCTTCACAAACACAGTCTTCACAAACACAGTCCTCACAAACACAGTCTTCACAAACACAGTCTTCACAAACACAGTCTTCACAAACACAGTCTTCACAAACACAGTCCTCACAAACACAGTCTTCACAAACACAGTCCTCACAAACACAGTCCTCACAAACACAGTCTTCACAAACACAGTCTTCACAAACACAGTCTTCACAAACACAGTCCTCACAAACACAGTCTTCACAAACACAGTCTTCACAAACACAGTCTTCACAAACACAGTCTTCACAAACACAGTCCTCACAAACACAGTCTTCACAAACACAGTCCTCACAAACACAGTCTTCACAAACACAGTCCTCACAAACACAGTCCTCACAAACACAGTCTTCACAAACACAGTCTTCACAAACACAGTCCTCACAAACACAGTCTTCACAAACACAGTCCTCACAAACACAGTCTTCACAAACACAGTCTTCACAAACACAGTCTTCACAAACACAGTCCTCACAAACAGTCCTCACAAACACAGTCTTCACAAACACAGTCTTCACAAACACAGTCCTCACA
>NC_136883.1:38582000-38602000 GCF_949152265.1 Phoxinus phoxinus | reverse complement strand
GCATCCCAAACTTTACACCACTGCACCCCACGCTTTACACCACTGCATCCCAAACTTTACACCACTGCACCCCACGCTTTACACCACTGCATCCCAAACTTTACACCACTGCACCCCACGCTTTACACCACTGCACCCCACGCTTTACACCACTGCATCCCAAACTTTACACCACAGCACCCCACGCTTTACACCACTGCATCCCAAACTTTACACCACTGCACCCCACGCTTTACACCACTGCATCCCACTCTTTACACCACTGCACCCCACGCTTTACACCACTGCATCCCAAACTTTACACCACTGCACCCCACGCTTTACACCACTGCATCCCACTCTTTACACCACTGCATCCCAAACTTTACACCACTGCACCCCACGCTTTACACCACTGCATCCCAAACTTTACACCACTGCACCCCACTCTTTACACCACTGCACCCCACGCTTTACACCACTGCACCCCACGCTTTACACCACTGCACCCCACGCTTTACACCACTGCACCCCACGCTTTACACCACTGCACCCCACGCTTTACACCACTGCACCCCACTCTTTACACCACTGCATCCCACACTTTACACCACTGCATCCCACACTTTACACCACTGCATCCCACACTTTACACCACTGCATCCCACACTTTACACCACTGCATCCCACACTTTACACCACTGCACCCCACTCTTTACACCACTGCATCCCACACTTTACACCACTGCACCCCACTCTTTACACCACTGCATCCCACGCTTTACACCACTGCATCCCACGCTTTACACCACTGCACCCCACGCTTTACACCACTGCACCCCACGCTTTACACCACTGCATCCCACACTTTACACCACTGCACCCCACTCTTTACACCACTGCATCCCACGCTTTACACCACTGCACCCCACTCTTTACACCACTGCATCCCACACTTTACACCACTGCACCCCACTCTTTACACCACTGCACCCCACTCTTTACACCACTGCATCCCACACTTTACACCACTGCACCCCACTCTTTACACCACTGCACCCCACGCTTTACACCACTGCACCCCACGCTTTACACCACTGCACCCCACGCTTTACACCACTGCACCCCACGCTTTACACCACTGCACCCCACGCTTTACACCACTGCACCCCACTCTTTACACCACTGCATCCCACACTTTACACCACTGCATCCCACACTTTACACCACTGCATCCCACGCTTTACACCACTGCACCCCACGCTTTACACCACTGCACCCCACGCTTTACACCACTGCACCCCACGCTTTACACCACTGCACCCCACGCTTTACACCACTGCACCCCACGCTTTACACCACTGCACCCCACGCTTTACACCACTGCACCCCACTCTTTACACCACTGCATCCCACACTTTACACCACTGCATCCCACACTTTACACCACTGCATCCCACGCTTTACACCACTGCACCCCACGCTTTACACCACTGCATCCCACGCTTTACACCACTGCACCCCACGCTTTACACCACTGCACCCCACGCTTTACACCACTGCACCCCACGCTTTACACCACTGCACCCCACGCTTTACACCACTGCACCCCACGCTTTACACCACTGCACCCCACTCTTTACACCACTGCATCCCACACTTTACACCACTGCATCCCACACTTTACACCACTGCATCCCACACTTTACACCACTGCACCCCACTCTTTACACCACTGCATCCCACGCTTTACACCACTGCATCCCACACTTTACACCACTGCATCCCACACTTTACACCACTGCACCCCACTCTTTACACCACTGCATCCCACACTTTACACCACTGCACCCCACTCTTTACACCACTGCACCCCACGCTTTACACCACTGCATCCCACACTTTACACCACTGCATCCCACGCTTTACACCACTGCACCCCACTCTTTACACCACTGCATCCCACACTTTACACCACTGCACCCCACTCTTTACACCACTGCATCCCACGCTTTACACCACTGCATCCCACTCTTTACACCACTGCACCCCACGCTTTACACCACTGCATCCCAAACTTTACACCACTGCACCCCACGCTTTACACCACTGCATCCCACTCTTTACACCACTGCATCCCAAACTTTACACCACTGCACCCCACGCTTTACACCACTGCATCCCAAACTTTACACCACTGCACCCCACTCTTTACACCACTGCATCCCACTCTTTACACCACTGCATCCCACTCTTTACACCACTGCATCCCACTCTTTACACCACTGCATCCCACGCTTTACACCACTGCACCCCACTCTTTACACCACTGCATCCCACGCTTTACACCACTGCATCCCACACTTTACACCACTGCACCCCACACTTTACACCACTGCACCCCACTCTTTACACCACTGCACCCCACTCTTTACACCACTGCATCCCACACTTTACACCACTGCACCCCACTCTTTACACCACTGCATCCCACTCTTTACACCACTGCATCCCACGCTTTACACCACTGCATCCCACACTTTACACCACTGCATCCCACGCTTTACACCACTGCATCCCACGCTTTACACCACTGCATCCCACACTTTACACCACTGCATCCCACGCTTTACACCACTGCATCCCACGCTTTACACCACTGCACCCCACGCTTTACACCACTGCACCCCACGCTTTACACCACTGCATCCCACACTTTACACCACTGCACCCCACGCTTTACACCACTGCACCCCACGCTTTACACCACTGCATCCCACGCTTTACACCACTGCATCCCACGCTTTACACCACTGCACCCCACGCTTTACACCACTGCACCCCACGCTTTACACCACTGCATCCCACTCTTTACACCACTGCATCCCACGCTTTACACCACTGCACCCCACTCTTTACACCACTGCATCCCACGCTTTACACCACTGCATCTCACACTTTACACCACTGCACCCCACTCTTTACACCACTGCATCCCACGCTTTACACCACTGCACCCCACTCTTTACACCACTGCATCCCACTCTTTACACCACTGCACCCCACTCTTTAGACCACTGCACCCCACTCTTTACACCACTGCACCCCACTCTTTACACCACTGCATCCCACACTTTACACCACTGCACCCCACTCTTTACACCACTGCACCCCACTCTTTAGACCACTGCACCCCACTCTTTACACCACTGCACCCCACGCTTTAGATTGCACTTATAGTATACACACACTAGTGCTTGATTTATATAAAAGTGGCCATGGAAGTGATTGTAACACCTGAATTAAATGATTTGGAAGGGTGTCCCAATACGTTTGGCAGTATAGTGTAGATAGATAGATAGACAAACAGACAGGCAGACCCCGGGCATGATGATGTTCTCCACGTCCTGCATGATGCGGCTCCAGTCCTCAGGCTCGTACGGGGCGCTGCTGGGCAGAAGAGGACGCATGAACCCCGGCTGAACATCCGGAACCACCCGCCGCTCACGGATCCGTGTAAGATACTGCTGTATGAAGTCCACCATCTCCTTCCCTACACACACACAGTCAACACACACACACAATAGAGGAACATCAACAGATTAGAACAAACACGCCCAGCAACCAACGGCCGTCATTTCACCGTCTCTGTTAACTATAGACCCTGTTAACACTTCTAGACAAAAAAAAAACTTGAATTGGGTACATGTTGTTTTTGCCAAAATAACTTGCGAGATAAATTATATTCCATAATGTTAGCCAAGTCAACAGTGATTACAATGTGATTGGTTTGATTTAATTTCTATGCTCTTTGTAGCCCACTTATAGTCAAAACTGATTCATTGTAGTTTTTGGCCAGGCAGAGCATGAGATGGTTGATATCCCATCATATTACCAATGTCAATAATATCTACAAGATGTAAGTGTAATTTCATGTCATGGTAAATCTGTAGTCATGATTTAGCTATTAAACGACTATTAGACGTCTTTTAAATGCAAAATTGCTTGCTGGGCACTGTGAGGTCACGGCCAATACAAGACCGAACAACATTAGAGAAAAGTAATAAAACAAAAGATGAAGAGTACCGACACACACATATTACAGCAGAACATCAATATAAAATACATGTAATGCAAGAAAATGACCTTACAATACTTCAGAAGATAACAATAGCATTCAAACTATTTAAAGTGATAAAAAGTTCTCAATGTCAAATGTTGAAGGAAATAACTATAGTCCTTCATCTATGGATCAAGAGTTATTAAAGCTAAACCTGTTAGCTGTGTCCTGCAAAACCCATATTAAGCCATTCTTGTATAATTATTAGATGTTCATTACCTCTCTGCACGTATTCTTGCTCCTGCATCCCGTCGGTCAGAGGAAGATCCGCTGTGTGTGTGTGTGTGTGTGCTCCAGCTCTCACACACTCTTATAGCCACTGCCCGCTGACGCAAACCGACACACACACTCTCCACAAAGACACCTTTGATTCAGGCTGTACGTGAGTGTCCGTCAAACACAGATCTGACTTTATGAGCACTGAGGAAACATCAATCCATATCTACAATATATGTGTTTGAACAATCCCAACAACAATATTCCCTCTACAGACTCTGACAGATGCTGGAATACTGAAAAAAACATTTTATTGTGCATTTATTCAGCATTTTTACATAGCAAAAGTCTGAGATCCTCCTCAAAGAAACAAAATCCATCCAGTTTGTCTTTTAAAAATAATAATCTTTCTGACAGAAAAACTGCATCACACACACCAGGCGTGTGGAAGCTATACACACTTGATTTATGTTGATGATCAGTGAGGATCTGAGGAAACTGAATCTTACGAGTCTGATGATGAAAGACTTGATCAGACGCGACCTGTAGATGAATCTCAACCCAGAGCATAAAACATCGTCACATTATTACACAAGTAAACGTTTTGAGGGGTTGTTTCCTCGTTATTCAGAGGCCGATGGAGGATAAGGGTCAGAATCGAACCCGCATCGGCCACAGGAGCACCACAGACTCAGAAGTGAAACCGCGAGTTATAGCGGCGGCGATTAGGGGTCAAGAGAGGCACGGTGATTATCAGAACACTGCAACAATGAGCCATTAAAGAGATTTTTTGTTTATTTTAGTAAAAATAGCTGAAAAAAAAATCACAATTACAATCACTTTCAATGTGATTTAATAGTTATGAATTTTGACCAATAGGTGGCGCTGTGACCAAACTGATGTGGGGCAGTGTGAGGACAATAACACACTCAATAATTTTGGCATTCATGCTATCAACTTCATTGTTGGATACAATTACAGTTTTTTTTTTTTTATCTTTTAATGCGTTTCTGCTGGAATGGTCTGTAGATAATCTGACCAACGGTTTCATTAAAATAAGCAAAACCTCTTGAGTACCTTCAGGCCATGACACACACGAGTTCTGTAACGATACGCTAATGCATGCGAAAATTACAGCATTTTACGAAAAAAAAACCTAGTTGACATGCAATAATTGTGTTTCATTCGACTTGGTGTGTTGCACTGAATTAATAGAGACTTCATGATTTTTGGGAATACCCTTCAGAAGTTAAAGGCAAAAATATCCATACTTCATATCTCCTGACCTGTAGGTGGCGCTAGTGTCCTCAGTTCATGCTTGTGATGACATGAACCCCAACCCTTTTTTTCAAAAAAATTCTAAATGTCGGAAACAGACATCTTGAGCAAAGAACTTAGTTAATATTCAAAAAGTTATTAGAATAAACGTGAATGGTGGCGCTAGAGGGAGTTAATGATGAGACTGTCCTCCATCTGTGTGCCGAATTACATCATTTCCTGTAAGCAGTTCGATGTGTAAAGATGAAACACTGACGGATACGACACACACACCTTCAGAGCTCGGCCCCTAATGACCGACACTGATCCGGTCACAGAAAGCAC
Organism: Phoxinus phoxinus; assembly: GCF_949152265.1. Taxonomy (NCBI): domain Eukaryota; kingdom Metazoa; phylum Chordata; class Actinopteri; order Cypriniformes; family Leuciscidae; genus Phoxinus; species Phoxinus phoxinus. Next base: position 38,596,083 of record NC_136883.1, on the reverse strand, counting down.
AGTGTGTCCAGTGTGTGTGTGTGTGTGTGTTTCAGGCGTGTTTCTTCCCGCTCTGGCGTGTGATGGCCATGTGTGTGTGTGTGTGTCCGATGTGTGTGTGTGTGTGTCCGGTGTGTGTGTGTGTGTGTGTGTCCGGTGTGTGTTAGGCGTGTTTCTTCCCGCTCTGGCGTGTGATGGCCATGTGTGTGTGTGTGTGTGTGTGTGTGTGTGTCCGGTGTGTGTGTGTGTGTGTGTGTCCGGTGTGTGTATGTGTGTGTGTGTGTTAGGCGTGTTTCTTCCCGCTCTGGCGTGTGATGGCCATGTGTGTGTGTGTGTGTGTGTGTGTGTGTCCGGTGTGTGTGTGTGTGTCCGGTGTGTGTGTGTGTGTGTTAGGCGTGTTTCTTCCCGCTCTGGCGTGTGATGGCCTCCAGCTTCTGCCGGTACGCTTCGGCCTCCTGCTCCTTCTTTAGGAACTGCTGTCGGTATCTCTGCGCCTCACGGTTCGCCTCCTCCAGCTGCTTCAGAAGAGACACTTTCTCCTGTCACACACACACACACACACACACACACACACACACACACACACACACACACACACACACACACACACACACACACACACACACAGTCAGACAGACTGTTTACATGTTCATCACTGGATAACACATGTACATGTTATGTGTCAGATGCTGGTGTGAGAGGGATTGTGGCCTGTGTGTGTGTATATGTGAGTGTGTGTGTGTGAGTGTGTGTGTGTGTGTGTGTGTGACTGTGTGTCGCACCTGGAAGTCCTCTAGCGAGAGCGTTTGCTGTATCTGAATGTCTTGTGTTTCTATCATCTGATCCTCGTCTTCTTCTTTCACTCGCTGCCGTTTGACTGACGGTTCGTCGCTGATCACCGTTTCCTCTGCGACCTCTGTGTCCGACACCGTCAGCACTGCAGGAACACACACACTGAGTGAGACCAACGAGTAACACACACACACACACGGCCGGATCCGGGCCGTATCCAGATCAGATGGAGGACCAGCACCTAGACACGACCACAACACATGATGCAGTCAGCCGGATCCGGGCCGTATCCAGATCAGATGGAGGACCTGCGCCTAGACACGACCACAACACATGATGTAGTCAGCCGGATCCGGGCCGTAGCCAGATCAGATGGAGGACCTGCGCCTAGACACGACCACAACACATGATGTAGTCAGCCGGATCCGGGCCGTAGCCAGATCAGATGGAGGACCTGCGCCTAGACACGACCACAACACATGATGTAGTCAGCCGGATCCGGGCCGTAGCCAGATCAGATGGAGGACCTGCGCCTAGACACGACCACAACACATGATGTAGTCAGCCGGATCCGGGCCGTATCCAGATCAGATGGTGGACCTGCGCCTAGACACGACCACAACACATGATGTAGTCAGCCGGATCCAGATCAGATGGAGGACCTGCGCCTAGACACGACCACAACACATGATGTAGTCAGCCGGATCCGGCCGTATCCAGATCAGATGGAGGACCTGCGCCTAGACACGACCACAACACATGATGTAGTCAGCCGGATCCGGATCAGATGGAGGACCTGCACCTAGACACGACCACAACACATGATGTAGTCAGCCGGATCCGGGCCGTATCCAGATCAGATGGAGGACCTGCGCCTAGACACGACCACAACACATGATGCAGTCAGCCGGATCCGGGCCGTATCCAGATCAGATGGAGGACCTGCGCCTAGACACGACCACAACACATGATGTAGTCAGCCGGATCCGGGCCGTATCCAGATCAGATGGAGGACCTGCGCCTGGACACGACCACAACACATGATGTAGTCAGCCGGATCCGGCCGTATCCAGATCAGATGGAGGACCTGCGCCTGGACACGACCACAACACATGATGTAGTCAGCCGGATCCGGCCGTATCCAGATCAGATGGAGGACCTGTGCCTAGACACGACCACAACACATGATGTAGTCAGCCGGATCCGGGCCGTATCCAGATCAGATGGAGGACCTGCGCCTAGACACGACCACAACACATGATGTAGTCAGCCGGATCCGGGCCGTATCCAGATCAGATGGAGGACCTGCGCCTGGACACGACCACAACACATGATGTAGTCAGCCGGATCCGGCCGTATCCAGATCAGATGGAGGACCTGCGCCTAGACACGACCACAACACATGATGCAGTCAGCCGGATCCGGGCCGTATCCAGATCAGATGGAGGACCTGCGCCTAGACACGACCACAACACATGATGTAGTCAGCCGGATCCGGGCCGTATCCAGATCAGATGGAGGACCTGCGCCTGGACACGACCACAACACATGATGTAGTCAGCCGGATCCGGGCCGTATCCAGATCAGATGGAGGACCTGCGCCTAGACACGACCACAACACATGATGTAGTCAGCCGGATCCGGCCGTATCCAGATCAGATGGAGGACCTGCGCCTGGACACGACCACAACACATGATGTAGTCAGCCGGATCCGGGCCGTATCCAGATCAGATGGAGGACCTGCACCTAGACACGACCACAACACATGATGTAGTCAGCCGGATCCGGCCGTATCCAGATCAGATGGAGGACCTGCGCCTGGACACGACCACAACACATGATGTAGTCAGCCGGATCCGGGCCGTATCCAGATCAGATGGAGGACCTGTGCCTAGACACGATCACAACACATGATGTAGTCAGCCGGATCCGGGCCGTATCCAGATCAGATGGAGGACCTGCGTCTAGACACGACCACAACACATGATGTAGTCAGCCGGATCCGGGCCGTATCCAGATCAGATGGAGGACCTGCGTCTAGACACGACCACAACACATGATGTAGTCAGCCGGATCCGGGCCGTATCCAGATCAGATGGTGGACCTGCGCCTAGACACGACCACAACACATGATGCAGTCAGCCGGATCCGGGCCGTATCCAGATCAGATGGAGGACCTGTGCCTAGACACGACCACAACACATGATGCAGTCAGCCGGATCCGGCCGTATCCAGATCAGATGGAGGACCTGCGCCTGGACACGACCACAACACATGATGCAGTCAGCCGGATCCGGCCGTATTCAGATCAGATGGTGGACCTGCGCCTAGACACGACCACAACACATGATGCAGTCAGCCGGATCCGGGCCGTATCCAGATCAGATGGAGGACCTGTGCCTAGACACGACCACAACACATGATGCAGTCAGCCGGATCCGGGCCGTATCCAGATCAGATGGAGGACCTGCGCCTGGACACGACCACAACACATGATGCAGTCAGCCGGATCCGGCCGTATCCAGATCAGATGGAGGACCTGCGCCTGGACACGACCACAACACATGATGTAGTCAGCCGGATCCGGCCGTATCCAGATCAGATGGAGGACCTGCGCCTAGACACGACCACAACACATGATGCAGTCAGCCGGATCCGGCCGTATCCAGATCAGATGGAGGACCTGCGTCTAGACACGACCACAACACATGATGCAGTCAGCCGGATCCGGGCCGTATCCTGATCAGATGGAGGACCTGCGCCTGGACACGACCACAACACATGATGTAGTCAGCCGGATCCGGGCCGTATCCAGATCAGATGGAGGACCTGCGTCTAGACACGACCACAACACATGATGTAGTCAGCCGTATCCGGGCCGTATCCAGATCAGATGGAGGACCTGCGCCTAGACACGACCACAACACATGATGTAGTCAGCCGGATCCGGCCGTATCCAGATCAGATGGAGGACCTGCGCCTAGACACAACCACAACACATGATGTAGTCAGCCGGATCCGGGCCGTATCCAGATCAGATGGAGGACCTGCGTCTAGACACGACCACAACACATGATGTAGTCAGCCGTATCCGGGCCGTATCCAGATCAGATGGAGGACCTGCGCCTAGACACGACCACAACACATGATGTAGTCAGCCGGATCCGGGCCGTATCCAGATCAGATGGAGGACCTGCGCCTAGACACGTCCACAACACATGATGCAGTCAGCCGGATCCGGGCCGTATCCAGATCAGATGGAGGACCTGCGCCTAGACACGTCCACAACACATGATGCAGTCAGCCGTATCCGGGCCGTATCCAGATCAGATGGAGGACCTGCGCCTAGACACGGCCACAACACATGATGTAGTCAGCCGGATCCGGGCCGTATCCAGATCAGATGGAGGACCTGCGCCTAGACACGACCACAACACATAATGTAGTCAGCCGGATCCGGCCGTATCCAGATCAGATGGAGGACCTGTGCCTAGACACGACCACAACACATGATGTAGTCAGCCGGATCCGGCCGTATCCAGATCAGATGGAGGACCTGCGCCTAGACACGACCACAACACATGATGTAGTCAGCCGGATCCAGATCAGATGGAGGACCTGCGCCTAGACACGACCACAACACATGATGTAGTCAGCCGGATCCGGCCGTATCCAGATCAGATGGAGGACCTGTGCCTAGACACGACCACAACACATGATGTAGTCAGCCGGATCCGGCCGTATCCAGATCAGATGGAGGACCAGCACCTAGACACGACCACAACACATGATGTAGTCAGCCGGATCCGGGCCGTATCCAGATCAGATGGAGGACCTGCGCCTAGACACGACCACAACACATGATGTAGTCAGCCGGATCCGGCCGGATCCAGATCAGATGGAGGACCTGTGCCTAGACACGACCACAACACATGATGTAGTCAGCCGGATCCGGCCGTATCCAGATCAGATGGAGGACCTGCGCCTAGACACGACCACAACACATGATGTCAAGTCAAGTCAAGTCAAGAATATTTGTATAGCGCTTTTCACAATACAGATTGTATCAAAGCAGCTTCACAGTATTAAATTAAAAAAAATAATAAAACGTCCATGTTTGGTAATGCTAATCAATAGTAATATTGATTGATTCATTAAATTGAATATCCCCATGATGTAGTCAGCCGGATGTATGATGTAGTCAGCCGGATCCGGCCGTATCCAGATCAGATGGAGGACCTGCGTCTAGACACGACCACAACACATGATGTAGTCAGCCGGATCCGGCCGTATCCAGATCAGATGGAGGACCTGTGCCTAGACACGACCACAACACATAATGTAGTCAGCCGTATCCGGGCCGTATCCAGATCAGATGGAGGACCTGCGCCTAGACACGACCACAACACATGATGTAGTCAGCCGGATCCGGGCCGTATCCAGATCAGATGGAGGACCTGTGCCTAGACACGACCACAACACATAATGTAGTCAGCCGTATCCGGGCCGTATCCAGATCAGATGGTGGACCTGCGCCTAGACACGACCACAACACATGATGTAGTCAGCCGGATCCGGCCGTATCCAGATCAGATGGAGGACCTGCGCCTGGACACGACCACAACACATGATGTAGTTAGCCGGATCCGGCCGTATCCAGATCAGATGGAGGACCTGCGTCTAGACACGACCACAACACATGATGTAGTCAGCCGGATCCGGCCGTATCCAGATCAGATGGAGGACCTGCGCCTAGACACGACCACAACACATGATGTAGTCAGCCGGATCCGGCCGTATCCAGATCAGATGGAGGACCTGCGTCTAGACACGACCACAACACATGATGTAGTCAGCCGGATCCGGCCGTATCCAGATCAGATGGAGGACCTGCGCCTAGACACGACCACAACACATGATGTAGTCAGCCGGATCCGGCCGTATCCAGATCAGATGGAGGACCTGCGTCTAGACACGACCACAACACATGATGTAGTCAGCCGGATCCGGCCGTATCCAGATCAGATGGAGGACCTGCGCCTAGACACGACCACAACACATGATGTAGTCAGCCGGATCCGGCCGTATCCAGATCAGATGGAGGACCTGCGTCTAGACACGACCACAACACATGATGTAGTCAGCCGGATCCGGGCCGTATCCAGATCAGATGGAGGACCTGTGCCTAGACACGACCACAACACATGATGTAGTCAGCCGGATCCGGCCGTATCCAGATCAGATGGTGGACCTGTGCCTAGACACGACCACAACACATGATGTAGTCAGCCGTATCCGGGCCGTATCCAGATCAGATGGTGGACCTGTGCCTAGACACGACCACAACACATGATGTAGTCAGCCGGATCCGGGCCGTATCCAGATCAGATGGAGGACCTGCGTCTAGACACGACCACAACACATGATGTAGTCAGCCGGATCCGGACCGTATCCAGATCAGATGGAGGACCTGTGCCTAGACACGACCACAACACATGATGTAGTCAGCCGGATCCGGGCCGTATCCAGATCAGATGGAGGACCTGCGCCTAGACACGACCACAACACATGATGTAGTCAGCCGGATCCGGCCGTATCCAGATCAGATGGAGGACCTGCGCCTAGACACGACCACAACACATGATGCAGTCAGCCGGATCCGGCCGTATCCAGATCAGATGGAGGACCTGCGCCTAGACACGACCACAACACATGATGTAGTCAGCCGGATCCGGGCCGTATCCAGATCAGATGGAGGACCTGCGCCTAGACACGATCACAACACATGATGTAGTCAGCCGGATCCGGGCCGTATCCAGATCAGATGGAGGACCTGCGCCTGGACACGACCACAACTCATGATGTAGTCAGCCGGATCCGGCCGTATCCAGATCAGATGGAGGACCAGCACCTAGACACGACCACAACACATGATGTAGTCAGCCGTATCCGGGCCTGAATGTTCTGATCCAATCTCACTTCTGACCTGTAATGCCTGAATCATAATCATAAACTGTTCATTCGTTGGCCAGAGGAGAACTGAGCGGCTGGGTCTGGTTTCTCACAAGGTTTTTTCTCCATTCTGTCACTGATGGAGTTTTGGTTACACTGTCGCCTTTGGCTTTTGTCTTGCTTAGTTGGTGAAATTTAATTTAATATTCAGCAATATTATTGATCTCCTGCATTGACAGCATTATATGAGAACTGAACTGAGCTGAACAATGACATTGCGGTTTTCTACAGAGCGGCTATATATAAATTAACTAAATTAAAAACGTATTTTCAACAAAAATTAGCCATCACTAATTTTCTTTAGTCATCACGCTATTCTCTTCTATAAACACATTTTGTTGCATTATTTTCCTGTTATCTCTATAAAGCTGCTGTAAAAAGAGCTTTATTAATAAATGTGGCGTGACGAGACACACTCACTCACACACTCACAATAATACTCATACACTGATTATCACACTCACTCACACACACACACACACTCACAATTTTCTGCGGCTGAAACACTGACTGATGATTAAATGAGACTTCTGACGTTCCTTCTGATGTTCATCATGTTCATCTGCTGCTGTAACTCGAGGAAGAGATGATCGGCTCAACATTACAGACACAAACACATTTACTGACTGAACTTCATCATGAACTGACAGCTGAGACTTTCTTTCATATCAAAATATTTCGTATCGTAGCTTATTGCGATTATGGGATGGCATAAGCAACAGATATCGTTTAGTGAAGCTTTAGTCATTCATCAACTGAAAACAGCGTCTAAAAGATGCATTCTGGGGATTTCAGAATCAAACCGCTTCCGTGTCACTCACCCTGCTGCCCATCAGGCATGGTGACTATTATGGGCTGGCTGATGCCCGTGCCCGTCTGCAGGTTGCCCAGCTGAATGCCGTCTGTTACTATGGTGATGACCTGCTGACCTCCAGAGCTCACAACCTGCTGGATAGCCCCGTCCACTGTGTCTGCAGTGATGAGCTCGTCTGAGAGAGCGAGAGAGGGAGAGAGAGAGAGCGAGAGAGAGAGCGAGAGAGGGAGAGGGAGAGAGAGAGAGAGAGAGAGAGAGAGAGAGGGAGAGAGAGAGAGAGAGGGAGAGAGAGAGAGAGAGAGAGAGAGATGCTCAATATTTCCACTCTAGATGTAGTTCCTCTGAACCGCAGCATCAGGAGCATCAGCTCATCTCTCGCTCTAATCACAGGCTTTGATGATCCTCTGTTTGTGCAAATAACAGCAATTTTAATGTTAAAATCATGTCATGCGTCAGATCAAGTGTGTGTGTGTGTGTGTGTGTGTGTGTGTGTGTGTGTGTGTGTGTGTGTGTGTGTGTGTGTGTGTGCACAAAGGCCTCTTTCATCAGGATTTGGCGTTACCTGTGTGTTTGCTGTGTCCCGGCGAGACGATGCCGGCGAGGTTCACGACTCCTCCCGGGCCGATGATGAACTGCGGAGTGGACGTGTGGATGGTCAGAGTCTCGGGACTCTCGGGGTTCGTGTTGATCTGGTTCTGCATCGCCACCTGACACACAGTCACACAGTACCAGTGTTGGGGAAAGTTACTTTTGAAGTAATGCAATACAATATTGGATCACTCGCCCAAAAAAGTAACTAATTGCGTTACTGAATTACTTTTTATGAAAAGTGATGCGTCACATTACTTTTGCGTTACTTTTTCTCACCTGGGCCAATATTTCTCACCAATATTATTAATTATAATATTACCTTAATCTGCACGTTTATAACATTACCGGCCCTTAATCTGCACGTTTATAACATTACCGGCCCTTAATCTGCACGATTATAACATTACCGGCCCTTAATCTGCACGTTTATAACATTACCGGCCCTTAATCTGCACGTTTATAACATTACCGGCCCTTAATCTGCACGTTTATAACATTACCGGCCCTTAATCTGCACGTTTATAACATTACCGGCCCTTAATCTGCACGTTTATAACATTACCGGCCCTTAATCTGCACGTTTATAATATTACCGGCCCTTAATCTGCACGTTTATAACATTACCGGCCCTTAATCTGCACGATTATAACATAACCGGCCCTTAATCTGCTCGTTTATAACATAACCGGCCCTTAATCTGCTCGTTTATAACATTACCGGCCCTTAATCTGCACGTTTATAACATTACCGGCCCTTAATCTGCACGATTATAACATTACCGGCCCTTAATCTGCACGATTATAACATTACCGGCCCTTAATCTGCACGATTATAACATAACCGGCCCTTAATCTGCTCGTTTATAACATTACCGGCCCTTAATCTGCACGTTTATAACATTACCGGCCCTTAATCTGCACGATTATAACATTACCGGCCCTTAATCTGCACGATTATAACATAACCGGCCCTTAATCTGCTCGTTTATAACATTACCGGCCCTTAATCTGCACGTTTATAACATTACCGGCCCTTAATCTGCACGATTATAACATTACCGGCCCTTAATCTGCACGTTTATAACATTACCGGCCCTTAATCTGCACGTTTATAACATTACCGGCCCTTAATCTGCTCGTTTATAACATTACCGGCCCTTAATCTGCACGATTATAACATTACCGGCCCTTAATCTGCACGATTATAACATAACCGGCCCTTAATCTGCACAATTATAACATTACCGGCCCTTAATCTGCACGATTATAACATTACCGGCCCTTAATCTGCACGTTTATAACATTACCGGCCCTTAATCTGCACGTTTATAACATTACCGGCCCTTAATCTGCACGTTTATAACATTACCGACCCCTTAATCTGCACGTTTATAACATTACCGACCCCTTAATCTGCACGTTTATAACATTACCGACCCCTTAATCTGCACGTTTATAACATTACCGGCCCTTAATCTGCACGTTTATAACATTACCGGCCCTTATTCTGCACGTTTATAACATTACCGACCCCTTAATCTGCACGTTTATAACATTACCGACCCCTTAATCTGCACGTTTATAACATTACCGACCCCTTAATCTGCACGTTTATAACATTACCGGCCCTTAATCTGCACGTTTATAACATTACCGGCCCTTATTCTGCACGTTTATAACATTACCGACCCCTTAATCTGCACGTTTATAACATTACCGACCCCTTAATCTGCACGTTTATAACATTACCGACCCCTTAATCTGCACGTTTATAACATTACCGACCCCTTAATCTGCACGTTTATAACATTACCGACCCCTTAATCTGCACGTTTATAACATTACCGGCCCTTAATCTGCACGTTTATAACATTACCGGCCCTTAATCTGCACGATCATAACATTACCGGCCCTTAATCTGCTCGTTTATAACATTACCGGCCCTAAATCTGCACGATTATAACATTACCGGCCCTTAATCTGCACGATTATAACATTACCGGCCCTTAATCTGCACGTTTATAACATTACCGGCCCTTAATCTGCACGTTTATAACATTACCGGCCCTTAATCTGCCCGTTTATAACATTACCGGCCCTTAATCTGCCCGTTTATAACATTACCGGCCCTTAATCTGCACGTTTATAACATTACCGGCCCTTAATCTGCACGTTTATAACATTACCGACCCCTTAATCTGCACGTTTATAACATTACCGACCCCTTAATCTGCACGTTTATAACATTACCGACCCCTTAATCTGCACGTTTATAACATTACCGGCCCTTAATCTGCACGTTTATAACATTACCGGCCCTTATTCTGCACGTTTATAACATTACCGACCCCTTAATCTGCACGTTTATAACTTTACCGACCCCTTAATCTGCACGTTTATAACATTACCGACCCCTTAATCTGCACGTTTATAACATTACCGACCCCTTAATCTGCACGTTTATAACATTACCGACCCCTTAATCTGCACGTTTATAACATTACCGGCCCTTAATCTGCACGTTTATAACATTACCGGCCCTTAATCTGCACGATCATAACATTACCGGCCCTTAATCTGCTTGTTTATAACATTACCGGCCCTTAATCTGCACGATTATAACATTACCGGCCCTTAATCTGCACGATTATAACATTACCGGCCCTTAATCTGCACGTTTATAACATTACCGGCCCTTAATCTGCACGTTTATAACATTATCGGCCCTTAATCTGCACGTTTATAACATTACCGGCCCTTAATCTGCCCGTTTATAACATTATCGGCCCTTAATCTGCAAGTTTATAACATTACCGGCCCTTAATCTGCACGTTTATAACATTACCGGCCCTTAATCTGCACGATCATAACATTACCGGCCCTTAATCTGCTCGTTTATAACATTACCGGCCCTTAATCTGCACGTTATAATATTACCGGCCCTTAATCTGCACGTTTATAACATTACCGGCCCTTAATCTGCACGTTTATAACATTACCGGCCTTTAATCTGCACGATTATAACATTACCGGCCCTTAATCTGCACGTTTATAACATTACCGGCCCTTAATCTGCACGTTTATAACGTTACCGGCCCTTAATCTGCTCGTTTATAACATTACCGGCCCTTAATCTGCACGATTATAACATAACCGGCCCTTAATCTGCTCGTTTATAACATTACCGGCCCTTAATCTGCACGTTTATAACATTACCGGCCCTTAATCTGCACGATTATAACATTACCGGCCCTTAATCTGCACGTTTATAACATTACCGGCCCTTAATCTGCACGTTTATAACATTACCGGCCCTTAATCTGCTCGTTTATAACATTACCGGCCCTTAATCTGCACGATTATAACATTACCGGCCCTTAATCTGCACGATTATAACAAAACCGGCCCTTAATCTGCACGATTATAACATTACCGGCCCTTAATCTGCACGTTTATAACATTACCGGCCCTTAATCTGCACGTTTATAACATTACCGGCCCTTAATCTGCTCGTTTATAACATTACCGGCCCTTAATCTGCACGATTATAACATTACCGGCCCTTAATCTGCACGATTATAACATAACCGGCCCTTAATCTGCACGATTATAACATTACCGGCCCTTAATCTGCACGTTTATAACATTACCGGCCCTTAATCTGCTCGTTTATAACATTACCGGCCCTTAATCTGCACGATTATAACATTACCGGCCCTTAATCTGCACGATTATAACATAACCGGCCCTTAATCTGCACGATTATAACATTACCGGCCCTTAATCTGCACGATTATAACATTACCGGCCCTTAATCTGCACGTTTATAACATTACCGGCCCTTAATCTGCACGTTTATAACATTACCGACCCCTTAATCTGCACGTTTATAACATTACCGGCCCTTAATCTGCACGTTTATAACATTACCGGCCCTTAATCTGCACGTTTATAACATTACCGGCCCTTAATCTGCACGATCATAACATTACCGGCCCTTAATCTGCACGTTTATAACATTACCGACCCTTAATCTGCACGATTATAACATTACCGGCCCTTAATCTGCACGATTATAACATTACCGGCCCTTAATCTGCACGTTTATAACATTACCGACCCTTAATCTGCACGGTTATAACATTACCGGCCCTTAATCTGCACGATCATAACATTACCGGCCCTTAATCTGCACGTTTATAACATTACCGACCCTTAATCTGCACGATTATAACATTACCGGCCCTTAATCTGCACGTTTATAACATTACCGACCCTTAATCTGCACGTTTATAACATTATCGGCCCTTAATCTGCACGTTTATAACATTACCGGCCCTTAATCTGCCCGTTTATAACATTATCGGCCCTTAATCTGCACGTTTATAATATTACCGGCCCTTAATCTGCACGTTTATAACATTATCGGCCCTTAATCTGCACGTTTATAACATTACCGGCCCTTAATCTGCACGTTTATAACATTACCGGCCCTTAATCTGCCCGTTTATAACATTACCGGCCCTTAATCTGCCCGTTTATAACATTATCGGCCCTTAATCTGCCCGTTTATAACATTATCGGCCCTTAATCTGCACGTTTATAACATTACCGGCCCTTAATCTGCACGTTTATAACATTACCGGCCCTTAATCTGCACGTTTATAACATTACCGGCCCTTAATCTGCACGTTTATAACATTACCGGCCCTTAATCTGCCCGTTTATAACATTATCGGCCCTTAATCTGCACGTTTATAACATTACCGGCCCTTAATCTGCACGTTTATAACATTATCGGCCCTTAATCTGCACGTTTATAACATTACCGGCCCTTAATCTGCCCGTTTATAACATTATCGGCCCTTAATCTGCACGTTTATAACATTACCGGCCCTTAATCTGCACGATCATAACATTACCGGCCCTTAATCTGCTCGTTTATAACATTACCGGCCCTTAATCTGCACGTTTATAATATTACCGGCCCTTAATCTGCACGTTTATAACATTACCGGCCTTTAATCTGCACGATTATAACATTACCGGCCCTTAATCTGCACGTTTATAACATTACCGGCCCTTAATCTGCACGTTTATAACATTACCGGCCCTTAATCTGCACGTTTATAACATTACCGGTCCTTAATCTGCACGATCATAACATTACCGGCCCTTAATCTGCTCGTTTATAACATTACCGGCCCTTAATCTGCACGTTTATAATATTACCGGCCCTTAATCTGCACGTTTATAACATTACCGGCCTTTAATCTGCACGATTATAACATTACCGGCCCTTAATCTGCACGTTTATAACATTACCGGCCCTTAATCTGCACGTTTATAACATTACCGGCCCTTAATCTGCACGTTTATAACATTACCGGTCCTTAATCTGCACGTTTATAACATTACCGGCCCTTAATCTGCACGTTTATAACATTACCGGTCCTTAATCTGCACGATCATAACATTACCGGCCCTTAATCTGCTCGTTTATAACATTACCGGCCCTTAATCTGCACGATTATAACATTACCGGCCCTTAATCTGCACGTTTATAACATTACCGGCCCTTAATCTGCACGTTTATAACATTACCGGCCCTTAATCTGCACGTTTATAACATTACCGGCCCTTAATCTGCACGTTTATAACATTACCGGCCCTTAATCTGCACGTTTATAACATTACCGGCCCTTAATCTGCACGTTTATAACATTACCGACCCCTTAATCTGCACGATTATAACATTACCGGCCCTTAATCTGCACGTTTATAACATTACCGACCCCTTAATCTGCACGTTTATAACATTACCGGCCCTTAATCTGCAGGTTTACACGCACCAGCCGACATTTGGTTCCTCGGGTGACACAGAGACCAGTTCTA
>NC_136883.1:38569500-38577000 GCF_949152265.1 Phoxinus phoxinus | reverse complement strand
TCATCAACTTCCACATCCGGCGGAACCGATCACGCAGAGTTCTGTGCATCTTACCGTATAGATCAGAACCCGCAGAACCGAACCCAACCCGAACCCTGAAAACAAACCCAGATGACAATAATACCGCAGCGGGCACGAGCGCAGGGCACGAGCGCGATTGATGACAGAACATACAGAATACGCGAAATAAAATATGAACACGTCATCCACACTCTGCTGCAGAGAGGCCTAATTGATCTTTATTTTTATATTGTATATATATACATATATATATATATTTTTTTTGTATTGTATATTTTATCGTGGTTTATTTAAAAAACAAAATGCTGCAAAAGCGGAATGAGGGCCGCGCGCATGCGCACTGCTGTGAGTCAGTCAGCTGACGGGAGTGCGCACCAGAACCCGCTCATCTCCTCAGGAACATTGAGTTATGAGACTGATAATAATAACGCTCCAGTTCACGAACAACATATGAGTGTCCGTGATGCTGATAGAAGTCAGTGTCTAACGAGTTAGACTGAGTTTAAACACACAGTGACAGATACAGTGTGTGTGTGTGGAGACTGGAGAGAGAGAGTGAGTGTGTGTGTGTGTTAACATCTAAACTTCTGTTTGTGCGCAGTGTGTTTAAATAAAGCTTCCGGTCTTTGAATCCTTCGACTTCCGCGTTTGATCGAGCAGTTTTCCGTGTTTACTGTCATTATTGCGGATAAACTTGAGTTTTGCGAGCGGGTCTGCGGTCAGTGCGGCTCCGGGATCTGTTTACTCCGGCTGTGTGTTCAGGGTGAGTCCAGATAAACACCCGGTTATTGATTTACTGTAGTGTTATGAATCTGATCATCAGAACTGCTTCTGTTTACTCTGTTATTATCACATCAATCTGATTACTTTGACAGAGGTCTGATTATTGTATTGTTAGCCATATTATCAGGTTATTGGTCTAATAACTATAATGTCTCTGTTTATTCTGTTTTGACTCTGATTATTGTGACATGATTGTTCAGTTATTAATAATATGTAAATAGTCAGTTGGTGGATCGAGTTGTTACTGATTCGCCTATTCCTGGTTCTAATGATGTAGTGAATATGATGATGTTATGGTTATGATGATGTTATGGTTATGATGATGTTATGGTTATGATGATGTTATGGATATGATGATGTTATGGATATGATGATGATATGGTTATGATGATGTTATGGATATGATGATGTTATGGATATGATGATGATATGGATATGATGATGTTATGGTTATGATGATGTTATGGATATGATGATGATATGGATATGATGATGTTATGGTTATGATGATGTTATGGATATGATGATGTTATGGATATGATGATGATATGGATATGTTTCTGCAGGAATATGAGCTGAGATGCCGTCTGTGTCCAGTGGAGTGAAGGATCTGTACCTGTCCTCGTCACTGAGGGAACTCAACAAGAAAGCGGAAGTCAAACCGGAGAAGACCAGCACCAGAAAGTGAGTGTGAGCCGCAGAGATCATGTGACGCCACACGGAGGATCATCATAAACCCGGAGAGCTGCATGTGTGGGCCGGACCCGGCTGACCTGATCTATGCAGCCTAACATTGAGTTATAGAAGTCTATAATGTGTTATGTGAATGCTAGGCCGAAGAGATGTGTCTTTAATCTAGATTTGAACTGACAGAGTGTGTCTGCTTCCCGGACAATGGTAGGAAGACTGTTCCAGAGTTTTGGTGCTAAATAGGAAAAGGATCTACCGCCAGCAGTCGATTCTGATATTCTAGGTATTATTAACTGGCCGGAGTTTTGAGATCGCAGTAGACGTGAAGGACTATAATGCGTTAAGAGCTCGCTCAAGTACTGCGGAGATAAACCATTTAGTGCTTTGTAAGTGATCAGCAATATTTGAAAATGTATACGATGTTGAATAGGCAGCCAATGCAGTGTTGACAGAACGGGGCTAATATGGTCATACTTCCTGGTTCTGGTAAGAACTCGAGCGGCTGCGTTTTGAACCAGCTGTAGTTTGTTTATTAAGCGTGCAGGGCAACCACCCAGTAGAGCATTACAATAATCTAGCCTTGAGCTCATGTGTGTGTGTGTGTGTGTGTGTGTGTGTGTGTGTGTGTGTGTGTGTGTGTCAGCTATGTTCAGAGCGCCTGTAAGATCTTCAAGGCTGCGGAGGAGAGTCGTCTGGATCGCGACGAGGAGAAAGCGTACGTCCTTTACATGAAGTATCTGACGGTGTATGACCTCATCAAGAAGAGACCCGACTTCAAGCAGCAGCAGGTACAGCCGCAGTGCATTGTGGGAGCTTTTAAAGGGAGCTTTTTTATTTTATTATTATGTTCCCTTAGGTGCAATTATAGTATTACTATAGTTTTTTTTTACAAAAAAACTTTTAAAATGTAGTGATTTATGACCTTTTCCCTGTTCCTCATCCTCTGATTCACACAGTCTGTTTTGGGGGTGTTTCCCCTTTAAGAGTTCAGTGTTAACGCCCACTGCTGTGATTGGCTGACGTCAGTGCCTATGTATCAATTATTAACGCCCCCAGCCAGAACCTGTGCGGATCAGCGTATTTAAAAAGTAGTTTAAAGTTTTAAACACATTACTTACAGTTTGCGTCGTCGTTGTTGAGCCCAGAATAGTCGGCACGGACTTATCTTTGAGCAACAGTTTTCTGGCAAAGCCAGCATCATTTTGGGATTTGTTCTCAAAACAGTCATCCTTCAAATGTACAGAACAAACGTTTAAACTAACACTGCCGTGACTGAGACGTCCGCAAAAAATAAAGTGCATCCATTTTTCCCTGACGTCTGGATCTTTCGCAGCGTATTCACAGATGTTGTTTGTCCACAGCAGGAACAGCACATCTGCGGCGTCGTAATCTCCCTGTACACAGACCCACTCGCTGTCCGTCGACTGAACACTTGTGAGGCGCGCGGCGATACGACATGAGCGTAGTTGTCTTGTGCTGGAGGCGGTCATATGCAAACGCTGGTACGTCACTTCGTACCGTGACGTCACTTCTTACCGTGGATCCAGAACGAGCTGTATTTAGAGCTTGATTAAATAAATGATTCGTTTATAATGGGGAGGACGTCTTAAGCTATGGAACTTGCAGGACGTTTTAATGGTACAAAGACCTCTTATATACCAAAAGATCAAGGCAAATCTGGTTTCTCATGTCATGACCCCTTTAATGGAGCTGAGGATATGTGTGTACTGTGTGTGTGTGTGTGTGTGTGTGTGTGAGACGGTCACTGCTCTTGTTTGATTGCTTTCAGGAGTTCTTCCTCTCTATGCTCGGTCCAAACAGCTTTAAGAAGGCCATTGAGGAGGCAGAGAAACTATCAGAGAGTTTGAAGCTCCGGTCAGTGTCACCTCTCTCACACACACTCAGATTCTCTCTCTCTCTCTCTCTCTCTCTCACACACACACACACACAGATTCTCTCACACACTCAGTGTGTGTGTGTGTGTGTGTCTCACTAACGCTGTGTTCTGCTGTCTCTCAGCTATGAGGAAATGGAAGTGCGTAAACAGCTGGAGGAGAAAGACCGGCTGGAGGAAAAGAGGCGAGGAGAAAGAACGGAGAAAGAAGGACGTTCCTCACCGAGAGCTTCAGAGAAGAAGGACAAGAAGGTGCAGTGATGAGTGTGTCAGCGCAGGAGTGTGTCAGCGCAGGAGTGTGTCAGCGCAGGAGTGTGTCAGCGCAGGAGTGTGTCAGCGCAGGAGTGTGTCAGCGCAGGAGTGTGTCAGCGCAGGAGTGTGTCAGCGCAGGAGTGTGTCAGCGCAGGAGTGTGTCAGCGCAGGAGTGTGTCAGCGCAGGAGTGTGTCAGCGCAGGAGTGTGTCAGCTCACACACACTCATAGAAATCACGTCTGGAAACAAAACCGCTATAGTTGCATTTACATTTATTAATTTAGGGAAGACTCTGCTCTCAGCCAATCTCTGACACTGAATCTGCAGAGCGATATAATAGTTCTTATCATTATCTCCTCGAGCCGCTGACGCCCCGGTGCCGTAGTTTACCCGACAGCTCAATGTTCACAGTTTACAGACATCAGCAGCATGCATGTTTTGAAGTGATGCGTTAATAATTAATTTTGCCTTTACATGTTTTACAGCCGGTTAAAGAGGAGCCCAACAGCAGCAAGGCTGGATGTGATAAAGGTACCGTGCGACACACACACACACGCACGCACGCACACATACACACACGCACCCCGCTGGGTTCTTGCACTCCTCTGTGTGTGTTGTGTGTGTGTGTGCGTGTGAGGGCTGTTGTCTCTCCCGGCAGGAAGCATCAGCAGCACACACACACACACACACACACACACACCGCTGGGTTCTTGCACTCCTCTGTGTGTTGTGTGTGTGTGTGTGTGTGAGGGCTGTTGTCTCTCTCCCGGCAGGAAGCATCAGCAGCACACACACACACACACCCCGCTGGGTTCTTGCACTCCTCTGTGTGTGTTGTGTGTGTGTGTGTGCGCGTGTGAGTGTGTGCGTGTGAGGGCTGTTGTCTCTCCCGGCAGGAAGCATCAGCAGCACACACACACACACACACCCCGCTGGGTTCTTGCACTCCTCTGTGTTGTGTTGTGTGTGTGTGTGAGGGTTGTTGTCTCTCTCCCGGCAGGAAGCATCAGCAGCACACACACACACACACACACACACACACACACACACACCCCGCTGGGTTCTTGCACTCCTCTGTGTTGTGTTGTGTTGTGTGTGTGTGTGTGAGGGTTGTTGTCTCTCTCCCGGCAGGAAGCATCAGCAGCACACACACACACACACACCCCCGGTGGGTTCTTGCACTCCTCTGTGTTGTGTTGTGTGTGTGTGTGAGAGGGTTGTTGTCTCTCTCCCGGCAGGAAGCATCAGCAGCACACACACACACACACACACCCCGCTGGGTTCTTGCACTCCTCTGTGTTGTGTTGTGTGTGTGTGTGTGAGGGTTGTTGTCTCTCTCCCGGCAGGAAGCATCAGCAGCACACACACACACACACACACACACACACACACACACACACACACCCCGCTGGGTTCTTGCACTCCTCTGTGTTGTGTTGTGTGTGTGAGGGTTGTTGTCTCTCTCCCGGCAGGAAGCATCAGCAGCACACACACACACACACACACCCCCGCTGGGTTCTTGCACTCCTCTGTGTTGTGTTGTGTGTGTGTGTGTGAGGGTTGTTGTCTCTCTCCCGGCAGGAAGCATCAGCGCTGAGGGGTTGTTCCGGCTGATGAAGGATCCCAGTATCAGTGTATTGGTGATGGACACTCGACCCAGTCAGGACTTCCAGGAGTCGCAGATGTGTGTCCCGTCACAGACGTGTATCAGCGTACCAGAGCAGGCCGTGAGCCCGGGGTGGGTCTCCTGCATGCACACACACACACACACACACACACACACACACACACACACACACACACACACACACACACACTGGTTCGCTATCTTACAATCCACTCAAAAGCTCCGCCTTCTTCTGAGTGCCGCACCCACGTTAGAATAAACAGTGCAATATTCCATAGAGTTGTCACTGATTTCATGGTGACGTTAAAGGATTAGTTCACTTTTAAAATGAAAATTCTGTCATCATATACTCACCCTTAAGTTGTTTCAAACCTGTATGAATTTCTTTCCTCTGCTGAACACAAAGGAAGATATTTAGAAGAATGTCAGTAACCAGACAGTTTTTGGTTCCCAATGACTACCATAGTAGGAAAAAAATATACTATGGCAGTCATTGGGAACCAAAAACTGTCTGGTTACTGACATTCTTCTAAATATCTTCCTTTGTGTTCAGCAGAGGAAAGAAATTCATACAGGTTTGAAACAACTTAAGGGTGAGTATATGATGACAGAATTTTCATTTTAAAAGTGAACTAATCCTTTAAGCGAGTGCAGGGACATTTTTATGGATCATCAGCCCTTCCGCTCACACACATTAATACTCCGGTGTGCTGGTGATCTGCAGGGTGACGGTGAATCAGATCGAGCTGAAGCTCCCAGCGGCGTCTCTGCAGGACTGGAAGCGCAGAGGGTTTGTGGATTACCTGGTTCTGCTGGACTGGTTCAGCTGCGTCTCTGATCTCAGACTGGGAACCACTTTACAGAGTCTGAAGGATGCTCTCTATAAGGTACTGTGGCGCTGCAGCTCCGCGTGTCTGATGTGCGTGGCGTGTGTCTGGCGTGTCTGATGTACGTGTGCGTGGCGTGTGTGTGGCGTGTCAGATGTGCGTGGGGCGGGCGTGGCGTGCGTGTGTGTGGCGTGTCAGATGTGCGTGGGGCGGGCGTGGCGTGCGTGTGTGTGGCGTGTCAGATGTGCGTGTGCGTGGCGTGTGTGTGGCGTGTCAGATGTGCGTGTGCGTGGCGTGTGTGTGGCGTGTCAGATGTGTGGGGGGCGGGCGTGGCATGTGTCTGGCGTGTCTGATGTTCGTGTGTGTGGCGTGTGATGTGCGTGGGGCGGGCGTGGTGTGTGCGTGGCGTGTGTGTGGCGTGTCAGATGTGCGTGTGCGTGGCGTGTCAGATGTGCGTGGGGCGTGCGTGGCGTGTCAGATGTGCGTGTGTGTGGCGTGTCAGATGTGCGTGGGGCGTGTCTGACGTGTGTGTGTGTGTGTGTGTGTGCAGTGGGACAGCAGTACGATCCTGCGCAGTGAGCCGCTGGTGCTGGAGGGAGGGTACGAGAACTGGCTGCTGTTTTACCCGATGTACACCAGCAACGCTAAAGTCAAGCCGCCCAGACAGCAGGAGTCCAGCGCACTCCCCCAGCGTGAGTCTCACACACTCCGTACGGTCTCACACACTCCGTACTGTCTCACACACTCCGTACTGTCTCACACACTCCATACGGTCTCACACACTCCATACGGTCTCACACACTCCATACGGTCTCACACACTCCGTACTGTCTCACACACTCCATACGGTCTCACACACTCCGTACTGTCTCACACACTCCGTACTGTCTCACACACTCCATACGGTCTCACACACTCCATACGGTCTCACACACTCCATACTGTCTCACACACTCCTACTGTCTCACACACTCCTACTGTCTCACACACTCCTACTGTCTCACACACTCCGTACTGTCTCACACACTCCGTACTGTCTCACACACTCCGTACTGTCTCACACACTCCGTACTGTCTCACACACTCCGTACTGTCTCACACACTCCGTACTGTCTCACACACTCCGTACTGTCTCACACACTCCTACTGTCTCACACACTCCTACTGTCTCACACACTCCTACGGTCTCACACACTCCATACGGTCTCACACACTCCTACTGTCTCACACACTCCGTACTGTCTCACACACTCCGTACTGTCTCACACACTCCATACGGTCTCACACACTCCTACTGTCTCACACACTCCGTACTGTCTCACACACTCCGTACTGTCTCACACACTCCGTACTGTCTCACACACTCCGTACTGTCTCACACACTCCATACTGTCTCACACACTCCA
>NC_136883.1:38524500-38557000 GCF_949152265.1 Phoxinus phoxinus | reverse complement strand
ACACACACTCACACACACTCACACACACTCACAAGTGCATGAGCTGCCAGCACAAGTCCCAAGCAAGGCAAAGCTTAGCAGTGTAAAACACGTAGAGGTTCCACTCATTGTTATTTTTAACCAACCAGATTAGAGCTCAGCCGAGCCGTGGTGGAGAACTGTAAATGCTGGAGCTCTGATTGGCTCGTGTTTCCTCTGCGTTGTGATAGTTGTGACTTCGCTATAATACAGTGTTTGTCCTGCGTCAGGTGTCCATCTGAGCTCACTCTTCTGTGTGTGTGTGTGTGTGTCCAGGACTGCCTGAAGCTGTTCCATAAAGAGGAGCGTTTGACCGACAGCAACCGCTTCTACTGCCGCCACTGTAAGACACACCGCGACGCCATCAAGAAGATGCAGATCTGGAAGCTCCCGCCCATTCTGCTCGTGCACCTGAAGCGGTGCGTGTGGCGAGTGTGTGTGCGTCGAGTGTGTGTGTGTGTGTGCGTGCCGTCGAGTGTGTGTGTGTGCGTGCCGTCGAGTGTGTGTGTGTGTGCGTGCCGTCGTGTGCGTGCCGTCGAGTGTGTGTGTGTCGACTGTGTGTGCCGTCGAGTGTGTGTGGCATTTTATGGTACTGAATTATATTTGCGCGGTAATCAATTTATTCACTTTTTGAGCGTAGACCTGAAATTTTTATTTCCAGCTTAAACTGCGGTAGATCTTGAATGCTTTAGAGCACAGACTGAAGTTTGATCTTTGCGTCGAGTGTGTGTGCGTGTGTCGAGTGTGTGTGCGTGTGTCGAGTGTGTGTCAGACTGAAGTTTGATCTTCTCAGAGACGACACATGGCAGATTATTGCTTAAAGGAGAACTCCGGTCAATTTTAACATTGAGCTCAATTTTTAGTAAATTTTAAGTGCTGTCAATACAGAGAACAACGACAAAAATCGGTGTTGCCTACACAGTGTTATCCTCTTTTTAACATTTGCACCCTATTGACTTGAATGGGGCACGTTTTAAACCTGCTTTTATTTCTCTTATCATCCTTGATGTGTCATACAAGTGCCCAGCCATGTTGAGTGATTCCTTCAGAGTGAACACGAGTGAATCTGACTGCAGGAGATGTGAAAGATATTAATAAAAATGATGTTATATCAGCCACCGCACAGACCTGTATTTACTTCCTGTTTTCGGTCGAAGTCCAAAGTAGTCGATTGTCGAGTTCACGTGCGTGATCATAGGTAACTAAACCTCGGAATGGGAGGAGCTAGAAAATAATATTCAGTGGCTAGTCATATACAGTTTCACTGCTAGTCTAGATGGGAGAAATTCCTACACAGTGCAGCTTTAAGTGAAAAAAGTTTTAAAAAGTGAACCGTGATGACAGCCATAAATCTAAACAATTGTGTTCAAAATGTGAGGCTGATATCTCAGTAAATAATCTCTCAATGAGATGTTGTTCGGCTGCAGTACCAAACGCCTCCACTAGAGGAAACTCATTCATTTCCAATCCGCTCATTTCTGACCGCGAGGAGCACGAGTGTGACTGTTGTTTACAGGACCATTAAACCCGTTCTAATCATGTCCATGATTGTGTGTGTGTGTGTGTGTGTGTGTGTGTGTGTGTGTGTGTGTTCACAAAGCAAGTGCCAAAACCTTTACCAAGTTTCGTACCATTCCGATGAGAACTAAATTTCTGGTCAAAAGTCAGACGTGTGAAGCGTGTTGTGTGTGTGTGTGTGTGTGTGTGTGTGTGTGTGTGTGTGTGTGTGTGTGTGTAACAGGTTTAAGTACGACGGCCGGTGGCGTGAGAAGCTGCAGACGCTGGTGGACTTCCCGCTGGATAATCTGGACCTGTCGCAGTACGTCATCGGGCCCAAACCCAACCTGAAGAAGTACAACCTGTACGGCGTATCTGTGAGTACCCGACCACACACACACACACACACGTGAACTTGTTCCGGCAGACGCTGTAACGTGTGTTCTCCTCCGCAGAATCACTACGGCGGGATGGACGGCGGCCATTACACGGCGTACTGCAAGAACCCGCTCAAGCAGCGCTGGTTCAAGTTCGACGATCACGAGGTTTCCGAGATCTCGGCCGCCAACGTTCGCTCGGCCGCCGCGTACATCTTCTTCTACTCCTCCCTGTGATGGGAGAGCGACAGCTCGTCACCGTGGCGACCGGGTGATTGACACACTGTGGGCGGAGCTGACACTTTTGCTGATGATCGCGTCTCTCTCTCTCTCTCTGGGCGATACAGTAATCCTGTAGGATCGTAACGGGAATCTCAGCGTCGGCCTGATGCGTCACGTGACCTGATTTAGACGGACCTGTGTGAGATTAGCCGTCAGTATACGCGCACTATAATCCAACCGCTCATTAGACGTGCATCCGCCGCTTAGAGACGCGTTTAATTTATTTATACGGTGACCAAATACTGCAGTGCTGGTGCTGCCGATCCGGAAGACACCGGCCTCGACTCGTTCCCGTTTAACGTTAAATCACTCACTAAACAGTGGAAATCTTCCTCCGCTTCGGCCCTGTGCTATAGGCTAGCGATCCGCTAATCAGTGCAATAACACATTCATCACAGCCAATCAGTGACGCACTACATCTGATCATATATATCATCTCTGTACTAATATTGCTCTGGATCGAGTGTGTAGTGATGCACACACACGTCACATGATGGAAACGACTCGAGATTCTGATGGAGCGAGTCACTCACCTGGTTTCTTATATTAAGTGCATTCTTTAAATCCATGTATTAGCTTATAAATATTATACATGCATAAATAAAGACATAAACACACGTGTGCTCTGAGTCTTCTGTCTAACACTGGTGTGTGTGAGTTTGTAATATGA
The DNA here is from genome assembly GCF_949152265.1 of Phoxinus phoxinus. Classification (NCBI taxonomy): domain Eukaryota; kingdom Metazoa; phylum Chordata; class Actinopteri; order Cypriniformes; family Leuciscidae; genus Phoxinus; species Phoxinus phoxinus. Next base: position 38,554,156 of record NC_136883.1, on the reverse strand, counting down.
CCATCTCAGCGGGATTGTGGGTTTAAAATAAAGATTTACAGATTATAATAATCTAGTGATTTGGTTTTAAGATAAACGCTTATTGAGTATCAGTAAATCTTACAATTATCGTGAGGTGAAGTGAGAAGTTCCTTCAGAAAACAGCGTGTGGCGCACTGGAGCATATTTTGGGAGCGGCTGTGCAACAATTTGATATAAAAAGGTTGTGTACGTTTCTGGTATTCTAGTTAATGCACAACCAGGGTCTCATGGGAAGGCCCGGACTCCCTCGGTTAACACTGGTTTTCTGTCATGTGTTGAACAGATTTATAAAACTGATAATCTGATTGGACAAGCCAATGTGAAAATTTGATATGCATTCTATTAATGTGCCAAGATATTACATTTCTTAAACAGTTATGCTAATTCATCTGATCTTGTCACATGACTTCCACCATCATATCTGTAGAATTATTTTACATTATATTTTTAGTGTCATTAAATGTCAAAATATTAAGTATTTCATTTAAAGTAGTTTTTAATCTGAAAGGCATATTCAGATACATATTTAATTGCCCCCATTTTAAACTCAAGATAAGTCATGATTGCATCACTATGAAATCAAATGAGATGATTTTACACAATTACTCTCTAGGTTTGAGTAAAAAGCTAATATCTGAAATGTACATCTAATGGAATTATTGAGTAATAGCCCCATTAATTACAACAAGGACTACATTTAAAAACTAACACATAACAAGCCACTCGGACTCGGGGCCTTCTGAGTATTATGTGGCGGGAAGCTGACACTCACGTGACTGGATGTTGTCCGTTGATGATCGATCGAATGGTTCCTTGAGGTAAAATCGCGGGTGGTTTTATCCGTCGATCGCTGGAACACCGATTCTGACTGGATTTTCTATGAGGTGAGCAACTTGTACTTCACAAACGCAAAAAAAAACCCTGTCTCACAATGCAGCTGGCCTTGGCTTATCGTCGGTTCACACAAAGTAGTTTTAATAAACAACGCACTAAAATAAATAAATAAATAACGACAGCTGTAATATTTGCTATGCAAGTTAACTGTCTCTGATCTGAACGGATAGCGCTCGCGACCTCTACGGTTATGATACGAAACTATTCGCGCGCATCTGTTTGACTTTCTTTTAATTTTGTTAAAACTATTGTGTTTTCCATCAGTACTGACTGTCATTTAATAATTAAACACACCTGAACCAGCTAATTAAGCTGCTCTTATGCTGCCTTCACGTGCTATCGAAAATTTCCTACTCTTAAATCGTGATTTCCAGCTGATCAAGTGATTTGTCAGAAAGAACAGGAATTTATTCTTGCCTATTAATCGTGAAAAACCGTAAATTAAAGCCAAAATTATTTTTAGCTTTGAATGCGACTTTATATAGCAGGATGGATTCTGATTGGCTGTCAATGTTTTTATCATTCTACTGCTGGCAAAGTTATTCCAACGATATCATTCCTCAGTTTCATTATAGTTGTGGACTTCGTAGATTTTTAGAACTGTCTTTAACTTTTAAAGCCCTTTCACGCCGAAAACGATAGTTAACACCAAGGGCCGTATAACGATTAAGTGTTGCTGTTCTTGGAGCTTTTAAACACACATAAATCATAAACCGAATAATCGCACCAAAACTAAGAGTCTTACAGTGAGAGGAAATAGACATGACCCATCAGATGATTTTTCAGTGTTTTATTAAATATACAGTAAAAAATGTTTACAGATCCATTAACATCCCCAGCATCAAATATTCTCATGTTCAGCTGATAGAATCGTGCCAGATAAATGTATCTATGAGATACACTAGATTAACACCCTCACACGATACTCCAATAAATGACAATAGTACCGCTGTAACATATTATAAACGCGAGTCTTGATTGTGTGGACTGGTTTCAGTGGTCAGCGCAGTGAGATCACACACACTGCGCTGTCATTTGCATTGCAATCTGCCCTTAATCTACACGAGATCCAGACATAAATGAAGTCCGAAACAAATGCATTCATACAGTGTGGTTCTCTGTACATAAAAACATTCTGTTGGCATACAGCTCTGTACAAAATCTGATAATAGTATATAATAAGCAAGTGTTCTTTCCAAAAAGTGACAGACATCACATGAAAATTGCTTTTATATTATACAAGGCAACTTGTAGTTTAGAATAAATATTTAACTCTATACAGTAATATTGTACCAGTTAATAACCACTTTATAATTTCATAGACATAAAAATCTTAAAAAATACTTTTAAAAGAAGACAATCCTGTTATAATCGTACAGGATAAACTGACTAGTTAAAACATCTCTAAGTTGCATCTGTTCTTTTGTTCAGGAGACGTAGCGTAACGTCATTAGAATCACGCACGCTTGTGTCCGCCACACACACACACACACAACACCCATTGTGTCTTGGTTTCTCTATCATGCGCTACTCGGGACCGTTTCCAGTAGGGCTGGGGACCGGGAATCTTTGACTTGAGTATTGTGCATTTTTTCCTTGCTGCCATTTTTAATTGGGAACCGGAACCGCGGCTTACAGCATTAAGCGCATCGACGGGCGCGGGTCTTTAGCGGCGCCCCCTGCAGGCGGCGAGTGGGACGGGCCCTCGGAGGAGTCGTGCTGCAGCGTCAGCTTATCTGGGGTGTAGTCGTTCCGTTTCAGGTCTGACAACACACACACACACACACACACACACAGCTCCTTTAAAATAGACAGCAGACTAAATTGCTGTTCACACCAAGGAATATAATGATAACAAAAACTGCATTAAAGTCCACAACGACACCCATAACAGTTTAGTAGAAGTAGGGTTGGGAATCGGATACTTGTTATAAAATCAACATTTCGATTCCTCTGTGAACATTTCGATATGACTTTAAACCATTCAAGAGCGAGAGACTCTGTTTTCTGTGTTCATGTGTATCAGTGTATTGGATCTGTGCGGCTCTTATAGTGACAACAGCCTAATATTCCCGCTCTATAGTAACACTAATATTCCCGCTCTATAGTACAGGGTCCCCGCGGATCCTTAAAAAGTATTAAAAGGTCTTAAATTCGATTTTTAAAATTTAAGGCCATAAAAAGTCTTAAAGTCTTATTTTTACTTATGAAAAGTCTTATTTTTTAGATGACACTTTGACTTAGACGTATCTAAATGCTTTCCAAATGAAAACTATCTAATTAGCGTACGTATTATTATTTATTATTCTATCTTTGTGGATTTGCTTGTTCACGTGACAATTCGAGTCATTTACGGCAGCGTATTATCCTGCGTCTGTCTCCTGCACGCGAGAGGAGAGAGGATAAGAGAACGAGTAAATGTCAGTTCAATAGTAAGTTCATCACGTTTGTCTCTCATGCTTGCTTTCACTGCGTGATGTGTCAGTGCAGTTATAGGTATGTCCCCAAATGAGTTTTTGTCTTATATTTATATCATATTATGTTGTTATATTAGAATATCACGAGCAAGAGTGCCGTTTTCCTGTGCACAATTGCAAATGTGCTATTTATTTTATACAACAGTTAAATTAACAATAAAGTTAACATTGTGTGTTACTTTTTAGACACAATATTGTCAATATTGTTTGTTTCCCCCTTCACTTCGCCGACGAGAATTTCATAATGAAACTGTAGTCCAACAGACAGCGATTCTTTTTTAAAAACTGAAATCCGCGTTTTGAACGAATCATTTGATTCAATGAATGAATCGGCCGTTTGAACAAATCGGTTGAATAAAACTCCAACAACTCGCTTATTAAGACAGTGACTTACTGCCACCTACTGGCGGGTTTAGTTTAATATTTAAAGTAAAGTAATTAAAATGTTAAAATTATAAATAATTTAATATTAAATATTGAATAGCTTTATTTATGCAATTGAAAATGAAGTGTAAATATAGTAATGCCAGTCCGGATGCCGTTTCTGTGTCACCTCTGCACTACGAGGATGGATTTTAATTGATTTATTTAATTAGACAGTTATACTGTGTTATTCTAATAGAATTTATTTTATTTTACACAAAAGGTGATGCATACCTCTAAATACGTTTAGAAATAATTTCCATATTTAGGTGAAAATGCCCCTGGAAATCAATTTAAGGTGGCAAATATTGCCCCTTAATAAAAATGTTAATTTCAGTCACTACTGTAAACTGACCACTGCTTAGAATATGTTAAATATGAATATCTTTGAGTCTGCTGTCAACAACAGGCCTAAACCAGCCATGGTACCAGTACAAAATCAGTAAAATATCATCTTAATTATCAACAAAACTATCGAGATATATTTTTGTTAATATTGCACACCCCTAATGTACGCTATTAATTTAGATTTCTTCAGGTCTTAAAAAGGTCTTAAAAAGCCTTAAATTTGACTTTAAAAAAATGTGCAGATACCCTGTAGTAACACTAATATTCCCGCTCTATAGTAACACTAATATTCCCGCTCTATAGTAACACTAATATTCCCGCTCTATAGTAACACTAATATTCCCGCTCTATAGTAACACTAACATTCCCGCCCTATAGTAACACTAATATTCCCGCTCTATAGTAACACTAATATTCCCGCTCTATAGTAACACTAATATTCCCGCTCTATAGTAACACTAATATTTCCGCTCTATAATATTCCTGCTCTATAGTAACACTAATATTCCCGGTCTATAATAACACTAATATTCCTGCTCTATAGTAACACTAATATTCCCGCTCTATAGTAACACTAATATTCCCGCTCTATAGTAACACTAATATTCCCGCTCTATAGTAACACTAATATTCCCGCTCTATAGTAACACTAATATTCCCGCTCTATAGTAACACTAATATTCCTGCTCTTTAGTAACACTAATATTCCCGCTCTATAGTAACACTAATATTCCCGCTCTATAGTAACACTAATATTCCTGCTCTATAGTAACACTAATATTCCCGCTCTATAGTAACACTAATATTCCCGCTCTATAGTAACACTAATATTCCCGCTCTATAGTAACACTAATATTCCCGCTCTATAGTAACACTAATATTCCCGCTCTATAGTAACACTAATATTCCCGCTCTATAGTAACACTAATATTCCCGCTCTATAGTAACACTAATATTTCCGCTCTATAATATTCCTGCTCTATAGTAACACTAATATTCCCGGTCTATAGTAACACTAATATTCCCGCTCTATAGTAACACTAATATTCCCGCTCTATAGTAACACTAATATTCCCGCTCTATAGTAACACTAATATTCCCGCTCTATAGTAACACTAATATTCCCGCTCTATAGTAACACTAATATTCCCGCTCTATAGTAACACTAATATTCCTGCTCTTTAGTAACACTAATATTCCCGCTCTATAGTAACACTAATATTCCCGCTCTATAGTAACACTAATATTCCTGCTCTATAGTAACACTAATATTCCCGCTCTATAGTAACACTAATATTCCCGCTCTATAGTAACACTAATATTCCCGCTCTATAGTAACACTAATATTCCCGCTCTATAGTAACACTAATATTCCCGCTCTATAGTAACACTAATATTCCCGCTCTATATTAACACTATTTCCGCTCTATAGTATTCCCGCTCTATAGTAACACTAATATTCCCACTCTATAGTAACACTAATATTCCCGCTCTATAGTAACATTAATATTCCCGCTCTATATTAACACTATTTCCGCTCTATAGTATTCCCGCTCTATAGTAACACTAATATTCCCACTCTATAGTAACACTAATATTCCTGCTCTATAGTAACACTAATATTCCCGCTCTATAGTAACACTAATATTCCCGCTCTATAGTAACACTAATATTCCTGCTCTATAGTAACACTAATATTCCCGCTCTATAGTAACACTAATATTCCCGCTCTATAGTAACACTAATATTCCCGCTCTATAGTAACACTAATATTCCCGCTCTATAGTAACACTAATATTCCCGCTCTATAGTAACACTAATATTCCCGCTCTATAGTAACACTAATATTCCCGCTCTATATTAACACTATTTCCGCTCTATAGTATTCCCGCTCTATAGTAACACTAATATTCCCACTCTATAGTAACACTAATATTCCCGCTCTATAGTAACATTAATATTCCCGCTCTATATTAACACTATTTCCGCTCTATAGTATTCCCGCTCTATAGTAACACTAATATTCCCACTCTATAGTAACACTAATATTCCCGCTCTATAGTAACACTAATATTCCCGCTCTATAGTAACACTAATATTCCCGCTCTATAGTAACACTAATATTCCCGCTCTATAGTATTCCCGCTCTATAGTAACACTAATATTCCCGCTCTATAGTAACACTAATATTCCCGCTCTATAGTAACACTAATATTCCCGCTCTATAGTAACACTAATATTCCCGCTCTATAGTAACACTAATATTCCCGCTCTATAGTAACACTAATATTCCCGCTCTATAGTAACACTAAAATTCCCGCTCTATAGTAACACTAAAATTCCCGCTCTATAGTAACACTAATATTCCCGCTCTATAGTAACATTATTATTCCAGCTCTATAGTAACACTAATATTCCCGCTCTATAGTAACACTAATATTCCCGCTCTATAGTAACACTAATATACTTATTGGAATCGAAATTAGGAATCGCTAAGAATCGGAATTGTTCAAATTCAAGCGATACCCAACCCTAATTATAAGCGAGCTGCAGTTTTGTCGTCTGCCACTTTAAATGCTCTTTAAAGCGGGATGGATTTTGATTTGCTGTCAGTCTTTTTATCGTTCATCAGCTGTAGAGTTATGGATGTCAAAAAAAAAATCCTGCCGAAATCAATCATAATCCAACATTACCTGGAAGTTTGAGTTTTCGGCAGCAGGAGTTGCAGTGATGTTTGGCGCGGAAGTTTCGGATGGCGTCGTCTCCGAGGTTCGCGGGGCCGAAGATCATGTCATAAGACCTGATGCATTCAAATACAAAAAAAGGAAATTAATAAACCATTATACCATACAAGTTTTAATGATCTTAAAATAGGCTTTATTTTCTTTCTTCTGGTTTTCTGAGATCCACTTCAGTTGTTTCTCTCACCCTTTCTCTCCGCTCTTGATGACCGACGGGTCTGTCAGTATCTCGCCCACTCCTGCAGAGAGAGAGCCGTTACAGAAACACACTCTGTAGCTCGTGTTACACCGGTTTAACAGAAACATCAAGACCTGCTTTTGTCAACTCTGGTGCTCTTCACATGTCGGTCAAAAATTACCCTTTTTTCTTTCCAATGAAATGAATGTACTTCGTTTCAGTTTGATGATGTTTTTTTAATTTAATATTTAGTTTTTTGTAGGGGATTTTTTTAGACTAAATTATATTTGCGCTGTATATATATCTTTTTGAGCATAGACCTGAATTTTTTCCCCCAAAATTAAACGTAAATCTTGAATGCTTTAGATTTCTTTTCAAAGACGGCACTTGCTGAAGATAAAGAAAAAAAGTATAAAAAAGTAACAGAATAATATAACCAAAAATACTATTTAATTTTTATATGAAATGTATATTTTCAAAATCACGTTTTACTCTAAAACTGCAAGAACATCAAAGCCATAAATCTAAACAGGTCGTGTTCCAGATGTGAGTGTGATCTCTTCGGCTGCAGTACCAAACGCCTCCACTAGAGGAAACTCATTTCCAATCCGCTCATTTCTGACCGCGAGGAGCACGAGTGTGACTGTTGTTTACAGGACCATTAAACCTGTTCTAATCATGTCCATCATTTTATTTTGTGTTCACACAGCAAGTGCCAAAACCATTGTGAAGTTTTGTACCATTCTGAAGTAAAAAAAACAACAACAATAAAACGCGTTTAAGTTTAAGAGCACCAGAGTTTAAGTTTAAGAGCACCAGAGAGCACTAAGACGAATTATTCAAGTCCAAATGCTGTAATTTGAGCTGTAACTGATAACTGGACACACACCCTGCAGGTCGAGCACGAGCAGCTCTCCGCGGGTGTACTCGTACGTCCAGTGGCTGAAGGCCAGCATGGTTTCTTCCAGAAGGTTCGTCGGGACGATTTCATCCCCGTTGTTGTTATTAAACTTGCGGAAATCTCCAGTGATGCATTCCTCGATGGCGAACCACTGACCCGCGGAGTGACAGTACAGCAGGAACACCTCCAGGAACCTGCACACAACACACACACACACCGGCATCAGGCACAACACACAACACACAACACACACCGGCATCAGGCAGAACACACACCGGCATCAGGCGTAACACACACTAGGACACACACTGGCATCAGGCGTAACACACACTAGGACACACACTGGCATCAGGCATAAGTACCTGGGTGAGTGTGTGTGTGTGTGTACAGTACCTGAGTGAGTGAGTGAGTGTGTGTGTGTGTGAGAGAACAGTACCTGGGTGTGTGTGTGTGTGTGTGTGTGTGTGTACAGTACCTGGGTGGGTGAGTGTGTGTGTGTGTGTGTGTGAGTGTGTGTGAGAGAACAGTACCTGGGTGGGTGAGTGTGTGTGTGTGTGAGAGAGAACAGTACCTGGGTGTGTGTGTGTGTGTGTGTGTACAGTACCTGGGTGGGTGAGTGTGTGTGTGTGAGAGAACAGTACTTGGGTGTGTGTGTGTGTGTACAGTACCTGGGTGGGTGAGCATGTGAGAGAGAACAGTACCTGGGTGGGTGAGTGTGTGTGTGTGTGTGTGTGTGTGTGTACAGTACCTGGGTGAGTATGGGATAGTTTTGGGTCGAATCTGATTGAAGGCAAACGTGAGTTTCTGAGCCGCTCTCTGCTGCTGAATTTCCTGTTCAGAAACACACACACACACACACATTCAGTGCTGGGTATAAATCTAGTCAGTCACCGATTCCACATTGCATGACAAAAAAAAAAAGAGTAGTTAGTAATGTAGTCTAGATTACTCGGTTTAGGTCATGTGTTCTGATGACTCGTTCATCACAGTGATCTCAATAGGATAATCTTTTACCATATCAATATAAACACAAAGAGACGGAAATTATATTCCAGTTTTCAGTGATGGTCACATGACTACAGGCTGGTGTGTGTGTGTGTGTGTGTGTGTGTGTGTGTGTCCGTACCCTGAGGCAGAGGTGCAGGACTGTTTCCTCTTTGTAAATGGTGTGCCAGGTGTTGACCACCTCGGGCAGGAAGGACTTGACGATGTACAGGTGTCCAGGCTTCAGGATGTCGTACTCGGACCACGTGCACAGCACCTTGAGCGCGCGCCTCAGGCCGCCGCCCATCTCCTCCTTACTGAGGAACTCGATCTTCGCGCAGAGCCCGCGCTGAGCCCACGACGACATGCTGTTATTGATGCTGTTAGGAGAGCTCTCCTCCAGACGGTACACGGTCACGGGCTCGCCTGCACCACACACACACACACACACAGTCATGCAGCGTAGGGCTGGCGGTGTCAACACACACCGGGGCTGTCAAAATGGCTGAAAAGCTAAATTCAAATTTCTTTCTTAAATATTAGCAAAATTCTAATTATATTTTAATTCTAAAGGCAATGCTTCATGCTAGAGGAGAAAGTGCTGTGTTGTCTCCTGTCCACAAGAGGGCGCAATATAAACCATCAAACATTGAAACTCACACACTCACATGCTGAGCGCTTTCACACTCGCTAACAGAAGCTAACATGCTGAGCGCATCGACACCAAAAAATCCAATGCACGTTTTTTTTCTAAAAATATTTGAAATTCAAATTTGATTTGACAGCCCTAACAAACACAGAGCAGAACAACATGAAATAAACAGCAAAGCATGATGGGACAGGAGGGCAGGAGTGTGTCTTACCTCGAGGGGGCACGGGGGTGAATGGAATACTCTGGGACAACCGCATCAGGTTATTACGCTCCACCGCTAACACACACACACACACAGGGCTGATGTCAGAACACGTCACACACAGACCCAGACCACCACGTCTCAGCCGTTGCCACACGTTGAGTGAGGCATTGTGGGTCGGGTTTAAATCGGACACGTTTATGCTCAGGACGTTGACAGACACTGACCTGAATACTGATAACTCTCCATGGGCTTGAACGGGGAACCGATCGCTAAACACACAGAGCAAAGAATGAGCATCACACACACACACCATGACATCATCATGGTCCCGATGCTATCAGTGTATCTGAGGGACAGCGACTGCGTTTACGCGCTCCGCTTCTGTTTCAGCCGCACGAGCTCATGCCGATAGTCTGAGCCGGAAGACGTCATTACGCCACTGTACTTCTACGTCATTACGCTACTGTACTTCTACGTCATTACGCTACTGTACTTCTACGTCATTACGCCACTGTACTTCTACGTCATTACGCTACTGTACTTCTACGTCATTACGCCACTGTACTTCTACGTCATTACGCCACTTCTACGTCATTACGCCACTTCTACGTCATTACGCCACTTCTACGTCATTACGCCACTGTACTTCTACGTCATTACGCCACTGTACTTCTACGTCATTACGCCACTGTACTTCTACGTCATTACGCCACTGTACTTCTACGTCATTACGCCACTGTACTTCTACGTCATTACGCCACTGTACTTCTACGTCATTACGCCACTGTACTTCTACGTTATTACGCCACTTCTACGTCATTACGCTACTGTACTTCTACGTCATTACGCCACTGTACTTCTACGTCATTACGCCACTGTACTTCTACGTCATTACGCCACTGTACTTCTACGTCATTACGCCACTGTACTTCTACGTCATTACGCCACTGTACTTCTACGTCATTACGCCACTGTACTTCTACGTCATTACGCCACTGTACTTCCACGTCATTACGCCACTGTACTTCCACGTCATTACGCCACTGTACTTCTACGTCATTACGCCACTGTACTTCCACGTCATTACGCCACTGTACTTCCACGTCATTACGCCACTGTACTTCTACGTCATTACGCCACTGTACTTCTACGTCATTACGCCACTGTACTTCTACGTCATTACGCCACTTCTACGTCATTACGCCACTTCTACGTCATTACGCCACTGTACTTCTACGTCATTACGCCACTGTACTTCTACGTCATTACGCCACTGTACTTCTAAGTCATTACGCCACTGTACTTCTACGTCATTACGCTACTGTACTTCTACGTCATTACGCTACTGTACTTCTACGTCATTACGCTACTGTACTTCTAAGTCATTACGCTACTGTACTTCTAAGTCATTACGCTACTGTACTTCTAAGTCATTACGCTACTGTACTTCTACGTCATTACGCCACTGTACTTCTACGTCATTACGCCACTGTACTTCTACGTCATTACGCCACTGTACTTCTACGTCATTACGCCATTGTACTTCTACGTCATTACGCTACTGTACTTCTACGTCATTACGCTACTGTACTTCTACGTCATTACGCCATTGTACTTCTACGTCATTACGCCACTGTACTTCTACGTCATTACGCCACTGTACTTCTACGTCATTACGCCACTGTACTTCTACGTCATTACGCCACTGTACTTCTACGTCATTACGCCACTGTACTTCTACGTCATTACGCCACTGTACTTCCACGTCATTACGCCACTGTACTTCCACGTCATTACGCCACTGTACTTCCACGTCATTACGCCACTGTACTTCCACGTCATTACGCCACTGTACTTCCACGTCATTACGCCACTGTACTTCCACGTCATTACGCCACTGTACTTCTACGTCATTACGCCACTGTACTTCTACGTCATTACGCCACTGTACTTCTACGTCATTACGCCACTTCTACGTCATTACGCCACTTCTACGTCATTACGCCACTGTACTTCTACGTCATTACGCCACTGTACTTCTACGTCATTACGCCACTGTACTTCTACGTCATTACGCCACTGTACTTCTACGTCATTACGCTACTGTACTTCTACGTCATTACGCCACTGTACTTCTACGTCATTACGCTACTGTACTTCTAAGTCATTACGCTACTGTACTTCTAAGTCATTACGCTACTGTACTTCTAAGTCATTACGCTACTGTACTTCTACGTCATTACGCCACTGTACTTCTACGTCATTACGCCACTGTACTTCTACGTCATTACGCCACTGTACTTCTACGTCATTACGCCACTGTACTTCTACGTCATTACGCCACTGTACTTCTACGTCATTACGCCATTGTACTTCTACGTCATTACGCCACTGTACTTCTACGTCATTACGCTACTGTACTTCTACGTCATTACGCTACTGTACTTCTACGTCATTACGCCATTGTACTTCTACGTCATTACGCCACTGTACTTCTACGTCATTACGCCACTGTACTTCTACGTCATTACGCCACTGTACTTCTACGTCATTACGCCAATGTACTTCTACGTCATTACGCCACTGTACTTCTACGTCATTACGCCACTGTACTTCTACGTCATTACGCCACTGTACTTCTACGTCATTACGCCACTTCTACGTCATTACGCCACTTCTACGTCATTACGCCACTGTACTTCTACGTCATTACGCCACTGTACTTCTACGTCATTACGCCACTGTACTTCTACGTCATTACGCCACTGTACTTCTACGTCATTACGCCACTGTACTTCTACGTCATTACGCCACTGTACTTCTACGTTATTACGCCACTTCTACGTCATTACGCTACTGTACTTCTACGTCATTACGCCACTGTACTTCTACGTCATTACGCCACTGTACTTCTACGTCATTACGCCACTGTACTTCTACGTCATTACGCCACTGTACTTCTACGTCATTACGCCACTGTACTTCTACGTTATTACGCCACTTCTACGTCATTACGCTACTGTACTTCTACGTCATTACGCCACTGTACTTCTACGTCATTACGCCACTGTACTTCTACGTCATTACGCCACTGTACTTCTACGTCATTACGCCACTGTACTTCTACGTCATTACGCCACTGTACTTCTACGTCATTACGCCACTGTACTTCCACGTCATTACGCCACTGTACTTCTACGTCATTACGCCACTGTACTTCTACGTCATTACGCCACTGTACTTCCACGTCATTACGCCACTGTACTTCCACGTCATTACGCCACTGTACTTCTACGTCATTACGCCACTGTACTTCTACGTCATTACGCCACTGTACTTCTACGTCATTACGCCACTGTACTTCTACGTCATTACGCCACTTCTACGTCATTACGCCACTTCTACGTCATTACGCCACTTCTACGTCATTACGCCACTGTACTTCTACGTCATTACGCCACTGTACTTCTACGTCATTACGCCACTGTACTTCTACGTCATTACGCCACTGTACTTCTACGTCATTACGCCACTGTACTTCTACGTCATTACGCCACTGTACTTCTACGTCATTACGCCACTGTACTTCTACGTCATTACGCCACTGTACTTCTACGTCATTACGCCACTGTACTTCTACGTCATTACGCCACTGTACTTCCACGTCATTACGCCACTGTACTTCCACGTCATTACGCCACTGTACTTCTACGTCATTACGCCACTTCTACGTCATTACGCCACTTCTACGTCATTACGCCACTGTACTTCCACGTCATTACGCCACTGTACTTCCACGTCATTACGCCACTGTACTTCTACGTCATTACGCCACTGTACTTCTACGTCATTACGCCACTGTACTTCTACGTCATTACGCCACTGTACTTCTACGTCATTACGCCACTTCTACGTCATTACGCTACTTCTACGTCATTACGCCACTTCTACGTCATTACGCCACTGTACTTCTACGTCATTACGCCACTGTACTTCTACGTCATTACGCCACTGTACTTCTACGTCATTACGCCACTGTACTTCTACGTCATTACGCCACTGTACTTCTACGTCATTACGCTACTGTACTTCTACGTCATTACGCCACTGTACTTCTACGTCATTACGCCACTGTACTTCTACGTCATTACGCCACTGTACTTCCACGTCATTACGCCACTGTACTTCCACGTCATTACGCCACTGTACTTCTACGTCATTACGCCACTGTACTTCTACGTCATTACGCCACTGTACTTCCACGTCATTACGCCACTGTACTTCTACGTCATTACGCCACTGTACTTCTACGTCATTACGCCACTGTACTTCTACGTCATTACGCCACTGTACTTCTACGTCATTACGCCACTGTACTTCTACGTCATTACGCCACTGTACTTCTACGTCATTACGCCACTGTACTTCTACGTCATTACGCCACTGTACTTCTACGTCATTACGCTACTGTACTTCTACGTCATTACGCTACTGTACTTCTACGTCATTACGCTACTGTACTTCTACGTCATTACGCTACTGTACTTCTAAGTCATTACGCTACTGTACTTCTAAGTCATTACGCTACTGTACTTCTACGTCATTACGCTACTGTACTTCTACGTCATTACGCCACTGTACTTCTACGTCATTACGCCACTGTACTTCTACGTCATTACGCCACTGTACTTCTACGTCATTACGCTACTGTACTTCTACGTCATTACGCTACTGTACTTCTACGTCATTACGCCATTGTACTTCTACGTCATTATGCTACTGTACTTCTACGTCATTACGCTACTGTACTTCTACGTCATTACGCTACTGTACTTCTACGTCATTACGCCATTGTACTTCTACGTCATTACGCCACTGTACTTCTACGTCATTACGCCACTGTACTTCTACGTCATTACGCCAATGTACTTCTACGTCATTACGCCACTGTACTTCTACGTCATTACGCCACTGTACTTCTACGTCATTACGCCACTGTACTTCTACGTCATTACGCCACTTCTACGTCATTACGCCACTTCTACGTCATTACGCCACTGTACTTCTACGTCATTACGCCACTGTACTTCTACGTCATTACGCCACTGTACTTCTACGTCATTACGCCACTGTACTTCTACGTCATTACGCCACTGTACTTCTACGTTATTACGCCACTTCTACGTCATTACGCTACTGTACTTCTACGTCATTACGCCACTGTACTTCTACGTCATTACGCCACTGTACTTCTACGTCATTACGCCACTGTACTTCTACGTCATTACGCCACTGTACTTCTACGTCATTACGCCACTGTACTTCTACGTCATTACGCCACTGTACTTCTACGTCATTACGCCACTGTACTTCTACGTCATTACGCCACTGTACTTCCACGTCATTACGCCACTGTACTTCCACGTCATTACGCCACTGTACTTCTACGTCATTACGCCACTGTACTTCCACGTCATTACGCCACTGTACTTCCACGTCATTACGCCACTGTACTTCTACGTCATTACGCTACTGTACTTCTAAGTCATTACGCTACTGTACTTCTACGTCATTACGCTACTGTACTTCTAAGTCATTACGCTACTGTACTTCTACGTCATTACGCTACTGTACTTCTACGTCATTACGCCACTGTACTTCTACGTCATTACGCCACTGTACTTCTACGTCATTACGCCACTGTACTTCTACGTCATTACGCTACTGTACTTCTACGTCATTACGCTACTGTACTTCTACGTCATTACGCCATTGTACTTCTACGTCATTACGCTACTGTACTTCTACGTCATTACGCTACTGTACTTCTACGTCATTACGCTACTGTACTTCTACGTCATTACGCCATTGTACTTCTACGTCATTACGCCACTGTACTTCTACGTCATTACGCCACTGTACTTCTACGTCATTACGCCACTGTACTTCTACGTCATTACGCCAATGTACTTCTACGTCATTACGCCACTGTACTTCTACGTCATTACGCCACTGTACTTCTACGTCATTACGCCACTGTACTTCTACGTCATTACGCCACTGTACTTCTACGTCATTACGCCACTGTACTTCTACGTCATTACGCCACTTCTACGTCATTACGCCACTTCTACGTCATTACGCCACTGTACTTCTACGTCATTACGCCACTGTACTTCTACGTCATTACGCCACTGTACTTCTACGTCATTACGCCACTGTACTTCTACGTCATTACGCCACTGTACTTCTACGTCATTACGCCACTGTACTTCTACGTTATTACGCCACTTCTACGTCATTACGCTACTGTACTTCTACGTCATTACGCCACTGTACTTCTACGTCATTACGCCACTGTACTTCTACGTCATTACGCCACTGTACTTCTACGTCATTACGCCACTGTACTTCTACGTCATTACGCCACTGTACTTCCACGTCATTACGCCACTGTACTTCTACGTCATTACGCCACTGTACTTCTACGTCATTACGCCACTGTACTTCCACGTCATTACGCCACTGTACTTCCACGTCATTACGCCACTGTACTTCTACGTCATTACGCCACTGTACTTCTACGACTGTACTTCTACGTCATTACGCCACTGTACTTCTACGTCATTACGCCACTGTACTTCCACGTCATTACGCCACTGTACTTCTACGTCATTACGCCACTGTACTTCTACGTCATTACGCCACTGTACTTCCACGTCATTACGCCACTGTACTTCCACGTCATTACGCCACTGTACTTCTACGTCATTACGCCACTGTACTTCTACGTCATTACGCCACTGTACTTCTACGTCATTACGCCACTGTACTTCTACGTCATTACGCCACTGTACTTCTACGTCATTACGCCACTGTACTTCTACGTCATTACGCCACTTCTACGTCATTACGCCACTTCTACGTCATTACGCCACTTCTACGTCATTACGCCACTGTACTTCTACGTCATTACGCCACTGTACTTCTACGTCATTACGCCACTGTACTTCTACGTCATTACGCCACTGTACTTCTACGTCATTACGCCACTGTACTTCTACGTCATTACGCCACTGTACTTCTACGTCATTACGCCACTGTACTTCCACGTCATTACGCCACTGTACTTCCACGTCATTACGCCACTGTACTTCTACGTCATTACGCCACTGTACTTCCACGTCATTACGCCACTGTACTTCTACGTCATTACGCCACTGTACTTCTACGTCATTATGCCACTGTACTTCTACGTCATTACGCTACTGTACTTCTACGTCATTGTACATGCGCAGTCCTTGCAGTTTCGTGTTCAATCCGATCAGGTGTTCACATGTTCTCTCGATCGGATTAGAAAAGGAATAACCATCTCTGGGATCGGCTCAGTCGGTCGATGTTCACATGAAGCTCTCGGTGCGATCGAGCCGTCAGTCCCAGTACTAACGGGTTATGTGGTTGCATGTAAACGTAGCCTATGTGTGTGTGTGTGTGCAGCGCTAAGATGGACCAGCAGGGGTCAGACTTACAGTCCTTGCGTGTGCCCAGGTGTGTGTGACGGGCGGCGTACAGACCCGCTGCGGCTGAAACACACACACACACACACACACACACACACACACACACACACACACACACACAAACACAAACACACTTTAGACATGTCCGGTCAGGATGTTCAGCTGATCATCAGATGTGATGAAACACTCACTGTTTGAGATGTCGTCTCCTGGACTCCTGAACACAACGGGGAAAAGCAAGAAAAACATTAATGACAGAGTAAATTGAGTTCTAGTAAGTGACCGCAACAATCATTTATAAAAACACAATCACTGCATGAGTTAATTAGTTTCACACACTGATGTTACTGGACAGTTACTCACAGTTTGCTGGATTGAGCCGATTTACCCTGAGAATAAAAGACAAACAGCGTGTGTGAGTGTGTGTACACACGTACACTGTATAAAGGATTTATCAAAGTTGTAAATAGAATTTTCTTGTAAAGCAAACGTCAATAATCTTTATTTCAGTCTCTCTACTTACTGTTATTTATTTCTTACACGTTATGTGAGAAACGAGGCGAGACCAAATGGAATAATACAAAACAATAACAAATAGTTGTACATGACAGTTAAAGTCCCCTATTCTGCTGTTTTAAAGCTCTACTGTAGTTCTGCGTCTCCTACAACAGGTTCACACTCATTAATGTCCTCAATCTGCAGCGTCGGCTCTTTTCTCTCAGTGTGTGAAGCGCTTCCATCACGCTTTCAGTCTCTAAGCCCCGCCTCTCTGAGAGCTGCTCTGCTGTGATTGGTCAGAAAGCAAACGCTCATTATCATATCTGGATCTCAGCTCTTGATCACAGTGATACGAACAGTAACGATGGCGTGGGTTTACTGTCTCAAGGCCTGTGCCGACGTTCAACGCCTCGTGACTAAACAAAGGGCGCCATTGTGAGTGTGCACATCGACGCGTAAAATGGCACGCGTAAAAGCGGCATTTTTTAAAAAACGCCTCGGGTTCGTATTTTTGGTTTGACGCGCCGCGTCAAAAACTATCCGACCAATGAGATTGGCGCTTTTGCTCACGTGTCTGGAGCTTCTGAAATTACAGTAAAACACAACTTGGGGGTATTTCTGTTTTACATTAAGCACCATCTAATGTCAGGGAATGAAATTGCATGTTCACTCGGCTCATCGTCAGCAAACATCGCTTGAGTGTGAACACAAAAAACTCGTTGAAAACCGCTGACGAATAATGCGCGCCGATATTCGTCCCGGTGTGTACGGCCCTTCAATCTCAGAGAACAGCGTCTTCTCCACATGAACCACACAAACCCAACTCTTCCAGTCTCAGATACACTAGTGTTAGAGGCGGGGCTAAGAGACGCTGCTCAGCCAATGAGACATTAAGATGGTACATTTTTAAATGCACCAGTTAAATATTTGGTTACTTTGAAATTAAATTAGAAATTTACTAGCAGTTTCTGGATGTAAATGGTGTCTACACCAATGGTTTTGTTTCCCTTAAAGATCGTGATAGAGTGTTTGACTGACCGACAGCAGATCCTCGTAGCGCGACACGTCTTCCAGCGACACACGCGTCCTCTCCTGCTTACTGAGCGCTGAAACACACACACACACACACACACACACACACACAGATAAAGAGACCGGACACACACTTAACCCATTTGTGCCGGATGCTGCGCGCCGAAACATTATATCTACCGCCGGTTACTGCGTTGCGCAACTCTGAACCTCCTGCCGGCTGCTGCGTAGCGCAGCATTTTGTATTCGTCATACTTTTAATGACACGTGCAGCATATAACGCACTGTCATAGGTTCAAATACACACGAGGTGGGTCTTGTTGAGTTTTCAAAGACCACGTGACCACCCAAATGTACTGTGGTTCGCTGAAAATCACGTCAATCAATCAGACATACACGCGCATTTGTTTTGGATTTTTGAAGACGCGAGTGCGAAAATGGCAACGACAGAAGAGGATTTTGACAGCGAGGGCAGTGACATTGACTTGGAAGATAGTGAGGAGTTTGGAAGATAGTAAGGAGTTTAGTGAGAAGTTTTGCACCTTCCTCTGCACCGCGAGTGCTTCATGTACCAAATGTACCACGTCGTTCGTCACAAATGATTTGATCTGACTCTTGTCTGTCTCTCTCTCTCTGTGTGTGTGTGTGTGTGTGCGTGTGTGTGTGCGCGTGTGTGTGCGTGTATGTATGTGTGCGTGCGTGCGTGTGTGTGTGCGTGCGCGTCTATCTGTGCGAGGATAATGCTGATAAAGCCAAAGAGGAGAGATTTGAGCCATGGAGCTCAGAGACTGATACTCTTCCCAGTTCCTCCTCAGGACTTTCCCCACCTCTCTCTGATAACAAGATGCCTTGTTCAGTGTGTTGGCATGTTTAAAATGTTATTTGTTATATTTTATATAATTGATTTATATATTAAAAAATTTTTTTCTTCCCCATATGATTTTGAGAATTTTTTGAAAAATGTGTTGTTATGTTAGTGCTAAGGGAGCATGTTTTAATCAAACCTGTGATTCTTACCTTCAAAATGTATTTTATTTCATGTTTCTAAGTGCTACAGAGGCTTAGATATTCAGGTTTTGGTAGACGTAGACAATTCGTAGTATTTTTTCAGAAAACCCTCAGGAGATAAGGACATTTATCCTAGAATAACATAGGTTTTTATAGGCGTTTTTAGCAGGCGTTTTAGGAGTAAATGGGTTAAAGGAGGAGTTCACTTCAGAATTAACATCTCCTGATAGTTTACTCTCCCGCACGTCATCCCAGATGTTCATGCGTTTCTCTCTTCAGTGGAAAAGAAATGCAGGTTTTTGAGGAACACACTCCAGATGTTCTCCATATAGTGACTTCAATGGTCCAGATGTGAGTTTCAGGTGTGAGTGCGGCCAGCAGGGGGCGCTCACCCTGTGGTGTGTGTGGGTCCTAACGCCCCAGTGTAGAGACGGGATACTATACTGTCAGAGCACCGTCCTTCAGATGAGACGTTAAACCGAGGTCCTGACTCTCGGATTTCCCAGGATGTCCTTCGGAAAAGAGTAGCGGTGTAAACCCGGTGTGTGTGTATGAGTGTGTGTGTGTGTGTGGTGTGTGTTCTGGCGCACTATGGCTGCCGGCGCATCATCAGGTGGAGCTCTACACTGCTGGTTGGGGAGATCCTCCATGTGTGAAGCGCTTCGAGGACCCAGAAGCAGCGCTGTATTAATGTAACAAATGATCTGAAGCTGAAACTCACATCTGGACCTTCGACCCGCTGGACCATTGAAGACACTATATGGAGAACATCTGGAGTGTGTTCCTCACACACCTTCTTCTCCACTGAAGAAAGAAACTCATGAACATCGTGTATGACGTGCGGGAGAAAATGAGTGTGTGGAGCGTGAGATCTGTGCTCATGAGGTCATCCGCGAGCTGGGTAATGTTCACTGGTGTGTGTAACTCACTGGACTCTGGATGCAAGAAGGAAGGGTTTCTGTCGAACTCTGTGAAGCCGGCGTACGAGTTCACCGTCCTCATGTGACCCTGCGACCCCGCCTGCGGAACACACACAACATCATCGGGACTGGGACTCTCCTGAGGAGCCGTGGCATCTTCAGCACGCTCAACCACACTGACCACATCTCCAGCCTTCCTGGACGGACTCGCCTGGCGCCCGCTCGCCGCGCCCTCTCGAGGGAACGACCTCTGACCCTCAGGCTCGTCCTTGTGACCTTCAGAGAGAAGTGGCAGAATGAGTCCACGGGCCTTTAAACACCGGATCAGTGGATTAGTCACATGTTAAATGAGTCCCTCTGGTGACACTGATCAATGCCACGTCTCGAACCAGACCCCAAACCAGCACCAGCCCGGGTTAGTGGAGTCTACCACACACACACACACGACAGCACTTTATTCACTCCCGAGGGACGTTTAGTAAAAAGCGACCGTTTGAGATGAAACCACCCGAGGTCAGAGGTCACCCGTCTCACCCTCTCTAAAGGCCCCGATACACTCCAGACCGAATCCCTGACCCGAACCGCTGATGTCATTTCGTACAAACTCAGGACAGATGATCAGAGGCTTTCTCAACTGCGGTTTAAGCACTGCACATATTTACATCTAAATGTGAAAGGAAAATGTATAAAGCAATGCGTTACTTTACTCGTTACATTAAAAAAGCAATCTGATTACATAATCCATGTTGCTTGTTACATTATAAAAGTAATCTGATAACGTGACTACTTCATAGAAGAATCTGAAGCTGTAATTCTAACTAAAAGCAACAGAGACACTATTGTTCACGTTTAATACTGTAAATCTGGTGCTTTAGAGCAATCTATTGTACAGTGATGTATAAATAAACGTGATCAGATGCACATCTCAATGTGGAAGGCGGTGGCATGCTCGCTAACAGTATAATCGCTGCTAATGTACTTCAAACTTCTTTTCAAACCCAAGCAAAGAACTTCGGCGTGAGTATATCGGGGCCTTAACACACACAGGGGCATGCAGAGGGTCAAGGGTCACG
Organism: Phoxinus phoxinus; assembly: GCF_949152265.1. Lineage (NCBI taxonomy): Eukaryota > Metazoa > Chordata > Actinopteri > Cypriniformes > Leuciscidae > Phoxinus > Phoxinus phoxinus. The sequence continues at coordinate 38,532,281 of NC_136883.1, read as the reverse complement.
GTTAGGGCGGGGTTATGTGTCATTCATCCCGATTCCCAGTGGAGGACCGAAGCCAAACCTCCGGTTCTCTGCCTGAGTCTGTGTAGCGCACGTCTGCAGCGGCCGTCCTCCGTGAGGCGCCGGGGCCGGAGCTCAGGGGCCCGAGGGAGACCCGGGAGCGGCGTGTTTCTGTCGGGCCGGTCAGCGGTGAGGTCTCTGACCTCCTCATCCTCATCCTCAGAGAAGGCATGATTCACGTATCCCTCACACTCGGCCTCACACACGACCAGCACTGGCAGGCCTTCATCAACACTCTCCTTATACTCACCCACGAAGGCCCCGAACTCCACGGCGCGGTGCGACGGCTCCGTCTGCGAGTGCCTGGAGTCTGCGAGCTGTGACGGCGTGCTGACGAAGAACGTAGCCGATGCCGCTGGAGCGCTAACGAGGCTGCCATGACCCGTGTCTGAGCGGAGAGAGCGTCTCTGCGAGTGAAAGCGCGTGAGCGACTGTGGGAAGGCGCGGCTGGAGGATCCCAACTCGACCGGGAATGGAGCGCGCCTATCCGGACTCAACGGAAGCTCCGCCCCCTGAAGCCCTTCGGCTCCGCCCCCGAACAGCGACTCTGCTATGCTAGCGGCGGGCGGCAGGAACCCCACACTGCAGCGCACCAGCGCACTCGACTTCGAGTGTCCCGTCAGGTCGGGCACCAGGTTCTTGGAGACGCTGAGCTCACGCGTGATCTGGTTGTGCACTTTGCTAGCCTCAGACGCGCGCTGGGCTGTTAGCGCCTTTAGCGTGTCCACCGTGAGCGCCGAGAGGTCCTGCAGGTGTCCGATCTGAGAATCCAGCGTGTGCAAAGAGCGCTTGATGAAGTTCACCTTGTTTCCAACCTCCTTCAGCTGCACACACATCGTCTCCACCCTGAAACACACACACACACACACACACGTTCATGTAGACTCTTCTCCAAATCTACTTGCACCATATTCAAGTTCTACAATTTAGAAGCCACTTAATATTCAGTAATATTATTGATTTAATTGCACTGACACTATCAGACGATAACAAAACATGAACTAAATCAATCTCAAGAATAATGACAGTCTTGTGTACAGATCTTCCAGACCTGTCGGACGTGAGTCTGATTCTCTCTTCACTCCCAGAGTGAAACTGATCGTCTTTCTCGTGGAAGTACGTCTCTACGCACTGCTCCTCGAAATCGTGCAGCTTCTTCTGGTCCTCCTCGGTCAGGAAGAGCTCTGCGGGCAAACAGAACTGTCAGCGTAACTCGCGCAACTGTCAGCGCAACTGTCAGCGCAACTGTCAGCGCAACTCGCGTAACTGTCAGCGTAACTCGCGTAACTGTCAGTGTAAATAAGTTTTAGACGCGTTACTTGGTCCGTAGGTGCTGCTGTCCTTCTTCCTCTTCCTGCAGATGGCCGACAGGACTGACGCCATGTGGCTGAGCAGAATCAGCGGCGGCGGCAGAATGGGCTTGTCGTGATACGCCATGATGAAGTGGTAGCGCTGGTACTTCCACACCAGGTTAGATATGGACATCACCTGCAGGTACACGTTACTGCAGAGAAACGGCACGGTCAGTTATCATGACGAACAGAGAACACAGACGCGGGCGGGCGTAGCGGCGGTCACGGCAGGCGTAGCGGCGGTCACTCACTTGAAGAAGGCGATGAGCAGGTTCACCATCAGGATGTACTGGACGAACAGATAGACGGCCTGCAGCAGCGGCGTCAGCCACACGCCCGTGCCCGTGTCACACAGCTTCTTAGCATGTTCGTCGCTCGAGTTCGCACACACTGCAAACACACACGTCACATGTAACTGAGGCTGAGGACAGCACCTTATAAATGAAACCTTATAGTAAAGTGTTTTCCGTTAATTGAATGATGTTTTAGCAGATCGTAGGGTTCGGGTTAGTAAGGGTTGGTTAGTTTTCCCCCCACGTTACAGGATTTGGAAAGGGTTTAAAAGTGTTTGATTGTAATGTTAGATAAATGGTGTTAACGATAGTTTTGTTCTGTTCTGTGTGCGAGTCTCCAGGGGTTTACCGTCAATCTCGTACGCATAAACTTCACCGTACATCATCCAGTAGGGCTGGAACACCACATCTCTGGCCAAAGTCCACGAAGGCTCCTCATTTGGGTACAAAATGGCTTTACGAGGAACCCCGAAACTCAGCAGCACAACCGCCATAATGACCACGATATAGAACATGTTGGCCACCTGCGGAAGGAGCGGACACACGTGCTCAACACACACGTGCTCAACACACACGTGCTCAACACACACGTGCTCAACACACACGTGCTCAACACACACGTGCTCAACACCGCAGGAGCTCACCAGCAGTGATGGGGGACTGATTTTTACAATTAATGTTACGATAATGCGTTACATGTTACATGTCAGATTACGTAATGGCCGTTACACCCACAACACTCTTCACACGCGCTCACCATCTTCCCGATCATCATGACGTACGGCCCCGCCTGCTGATTGACAGCCAGAATATCCAGCAGCCGCACGTACCAGAAGATGATGTTCAAGCAGTAAACGATCCGGCCCGCGATGGACACGCTAGAATCGCCGAAGCGCAGACCGAAGCCCACGAAGAACATTAGGATGGCCAGGAAGTCAGAGATGTTGAAGTAGTCGGTGAACCACACTTTAATCTTCTGACTGATTTTCCCTCCTTCAGACATGAACATCTGGAGAGGACACACACACACACACAGTCGTCAGAAGGCAGGGTTAACGCTCAAGTTAAACACTTCTGATATGCCCCACTCACACACACACACACACACCTCTCGTATCTTCTCCACCGCGAGCGTGAAGATGTACAGAATGACGACCCATTCCTGAGGAGACGGAAGCTCCTTCATTTTCACCAACACCACGAATGAGTAGAGCATCAGGAACCCGATATAGAAGAGCTGCAACACACACATTATAGACATGCATATGAACAGCGTTGAGCACGAAGCTTCATGAGCAGCGCAGACCTCCTTCAGGACGGGTCAATTACACAGTCTAGAGACCAACATCATCAGAGCGACGGGAATAACACACTCCTCATCTCCTGGATTTAGATCACATGTCTATGAAATCTGATTTTGTCACCAAATTCTGTGTTAATTTTTCTGTGTTTTATGATTAATTACAAATGCGTCAACAAAAAAACGGTGATAATCAAATTAATTCAATAACCATTTAAAATTATAACCAAATGAAACCATTCCTTTACTATAGTGCATTGCATTTCTGTCATCATTGTTTCAAGTTAAACAATCATTTATTTGGTGGTTTCTAGTGAAGAAGTGAGTTTCTGTGTGGATTTGATTTAATATACAGAGATACTTTAGATTTATTAATCCAAAAATGGCCAAATTCTGTGACACCGCTTTAAACAGTAGATTCCTAATTTTCCGCATCACAGAACTCTGGGTATCAGTTGTGCGTTTGATCTGAGCGCGCAGTTGCTCAAGAGCGGTTTACTGCGGCGAGCGATCACAGAGTCATGATGATTCATATCACACACACACACACACAATCATTTGCTTTTCAGAAAATCTTTAATTCACATTCACCTCAACACACTTCAGCTCATGAGAAACAACAGATGAATGATCAACCAGCGCTGCACACACACACACACACACGGTTGAAATGTCACTAGTAAACCTTCCACTAGTTCGGAGATGTTTATCTGTGTAACACAGTGAGTTTATGCAGGGACGAGTGCCTCTGATACTATCGCATGGGAACAACAATCCAGAACATTTAGTAAAGAGCTGGTAATGACACACACACACACAGAGAGAGAGAGCGTGAGAAGAGTCGTACGCACCGTGTTGAACCAGAACTTGACGATGGGCGCGTGGTAAAAGGCGTAGAACTTGCGAGTGATGGGTAATCGGCGCGAGCGGACGTGGACCTCCGACTCGCTCTTCATCTCGGCGTTCTCGTTCATACGCACTTCCTTAAACACATCCTGACACACACACACACACACACACAGCTGTCAAAACACACTCTTCCTCAGGGGTCCTGTCTCGGTTTCCAGCACACATATCGAAACTTTCTTAAATCAAGAAACATTTACTGGAGAAGAAGCAAAATGACAGAAGATATAAGTCTTGTTTGCTGAAAAAAAGTGAGTTAGTGCTTAAAACAAGAAATATCTGTCAGTGGAGTCAAAAAAATGAAATAAACTTAATTTAAAGGGAAAACGAGATTATTGTTCTGACTCCATTGGCAGATATTCTTGTTTTAAGCACAAACTCACTAGATTTGGACAATTCTTCCAGTAAACACACACCTCCGTCATCCTGCTTCTCCAGTAAATGTGTCGTGTTTTAGGAATGTTCAGATATTCGTGCTGGAGAACAGGACAGAGACACAGATCATTTGCTCGTGTGTGATTGTGCAAGAGCACTAGTGTAAAGATTGACAGTTTTCTGCGGATCCGTGAGCAGAGCGGCGGCACAGGCACGGAGTGTGTCACGCATCTCCTCAGGTGTGTGTTTACCATCTGGATGTCGTCGGGGTTCTGCAGGTTGTGCTCGCTGTCCTCCATGCTCTGGTGGGCGTCCTGGGACTGGGGGATGTGGGACATCTCCGCTTTGGTCTTGTACTCCAGGAAGAGGATGGCAGGAGGAACGAGGATGCTCAGGATCACCTGGACACACACACACACACACACATAAACCAATGCATTCTTACACTTTGGATACAGCCGTCTGCTAAATTGCGTTGGGCGATTGCGATATACCAGTTAGAATTCTCTGAATGTAAATGTAAATTAGTCTTCCGCGATAATGATAATGATGCAGCCTCTAGGTGATGACGTATTTCTGTGGGACCCATTCAGAGCAGACACCGCTGTCGGAAGCAGACGTGAAGCTGAGGAATATAGCGCGCAGAATATAAAATATTTTTTTAAAAATATGGTTTCATTGAGATTAATTGCGCAGCCCTACCAGAACACATGGAGCTATAGTCCACATCGCGCATGCCTCCGCTAGTGCGACTGTACCTTGTACCAGGAGTTCTTGCGCATGTTGAGGCGTCCCATCCACATGTCGGACAGCAGCATCTGTGTGCAGGTGTGCGCCACGAACGGCCGGAGCCGCGACGACACCGCCAGCTTCAGACACGTGGAGTTGCTCCAGTTCTTCAGCTCGTACGTCAGCAGCTTCATGGCCATCGTCTCGTCCTGCCGGAACGACTGCTCCAGCAGGTCCACCGCCAGCGTGCCGAACTCACTGACACACACGCGCACACACACAGTCATCACTACATCACTTTATACCGTACAGCTGCACAGTAATTATTCGTTGCCGAAAATGTCAATAGATTTTCGTCATAGTTTTTGTCATTCAAAACTAGTTTTTATTTAGTTATCGTCTCGTTTAGTAATAGCACTGCCCACAATAGCGTTCAGGACCAGCATGTGATGATTCCCGAGCCTCACCTGGAATACTCCTTCAGCTCCTCCGAGGTGTCGTCCACCACGTCGCTCTTCTTGGCCTCGTAGCCCATGGAGCGCAGCAGCTTGCAGGCCACCAGGGCCTTGGCGGTGGACTCCTCTCCGTGCTGCCAGAAGAACAGGGACATCTTCTGCCGCTTCATCAGCACGGCCCACACCAGCAGCTCGTTGAACGGGTACGGGAAGCGGCGAGTCTCGGGATCGTCGATGTCCACCACCTCCTCCCGGCTCTTCTTCTTCTGCTGCTCCGACGCGGAGTCCGGCTGAGGGACGACCAGACGATTAGAGCAGAGACACACACACACACACACACTCACTCACTCTCACACTCAAACACTCACTCACACTAACTCTCACACACACTCACTCACTCACACACTCACTCACTCACTCACTCACTCACTCACTCACTCACTCACTCACTCTCACACTCACTCTCACACTCACTCTCACACACACTCTCACACACACTCTCACACACACTCACTCACTCACTCACTCACTCTCACACTCACTCTCACACTCACTCACACACTCACTCACACTCACTCTCACACACACTCACTCACTCACTCTCACACACACTCACTCACTCACTCACTCACACTCACTCTCACACACACTCACTCACTCTCACACTCACTCTCACACTCACACTCACACTCACTCTCACTCTCACACTCACTCTCACACTCACTCTCACACTCACACTCACTCTCACACTCACACTCACTCTCACACTCACTCTCACACTCACACTCACTCTCACACTCACTCTCTCACACACACTCACTCTCACACACACTCACTCTCACACTCACTCTCACTCTCACACTCACTCTCACACTCACTCTCACACTCACTCTCACACTCACTCTCTCACACACACTCACTCTCACACACACTCACTCTCACACTCACTCTCACACTCACTCTCACACTCACTCTCACACTCACTCTCACACTCACTCTCACACTCACTCTCACACTCACACTCACTCTCACACTCACTCTCACACTCACTCTCACACTCACTCTCACACTCACTCTCACACTCACTCTCACTCTCACACTCACTCTCACACTCACTCTCACACTCACTCTCACACTCACTCTCACACTCACTCTCACACTCACTCTCACACTCACACTCACTCTCACACTCACTCTCACACACACTCACTCACACTCACTCTCACTCTCACACTCACACTCACTCTCACACTCTCACACACACTCACTCACACTCACTCTCACACACTCTCACACTCACTCTCACACTCACTCTCACACTCACTCTCACTCTCACACTCACTCTCACACTCACTCTCACACACTCTCACACACACTCACACACACTCACTCACTCTCACACTCACTCTCACACTCACTCTCACACTCACTCTCACACTCACTCTCACACTCACTCTCACACTCACTCTCACACTCACTCTCACACTCACTCTCACACTCACTCTCACACTCACACTCACTCTCACACACACTCACTCACACTCACTCTCACACACACTCTCACACTCACACTCACTCTCACACTCACTCTCACACTCACTCTCACACTCACTCTCACACTCACTCTCACACTCACTCTCACACTCACTCTCACACTCACTCTCACACTCACACTCACTCTCACACTCACTCTCACTCTCACACTCACTCTCACACTCACTCTCACACACACTCTCACACACACTCACTCACTCACTCTCACACACACTCACTCACTCTCACACACACTCACTCACTCTCACACACACTCACTCACTCTCACACTCACTCTCACACTCACTCTCACACTCACTCACACACTCACTCACACAATCACTCACAGAGTCACTCACACAGTCACTCACACATTCACTCTCACACTCACACTCACTCTCACACACACTCACTCACTCACTCTCACACACACTCACTCACTCTCACACTCACTCTCACACTCACTCTCACACTCACTCTCACACTCACTCTCACACTCACACTCACTCTCACACTCACTCTCACACTCACTCTCACACTCACTCTCACACACACTCACTCACTCTCACACACACTCACTCACTCTCACACACACTCACTCACTCTCACACACACTCACTCACTCTCACACTCACTCTCACACTCACTCACTCACTCTCACACTCACTCTCACACTCACTCTCACACTCACTCTCACACTCACTCTCACACTCACTCTCACACTCACACTCACTCTCACACTCACTCTCACACTCACTCTCACACTCACTCTCACACACAC
>NC_136883.1:38489500-38512000 GCF_949152265.1 Phoxinus phoxinus | reverse complement strand
CTCCATCTACATGTCATCACTAGTGTCTGTCATTCAGAAACATGGTTTATCCCATCACTGTTATCATCTAGCTACTGGAGTGCCTCAGGGCTCAGTGCTGGGACCGCTTCTCTTCTACATGTTTTCCCATCACTGTTACACTGACGACACACAACTCTACCTCTCATTCCAGCCGGATGATCCGACGGGAGCTGCTCACATCACTAAATATTTTATAGCTATTAAAAAAACACCTTGCTCTCTGTACTGTGCTGGACTAACTGAGACTCGTCAACACTCACAGCACTTTAATATTGTTGACCTATTGTTAGTTGAATTGCTTCTATTGCTCTCCTCATTTGTAAGTCGTGACCGTGTGTGTGTGTGTGTGTGTCTGACCTGTGTTGACCCCTCCGGTCAGGATCCAGGCCCCGGTGGTGACGGCAGCTTTGATCAGGCCTTTTCCCACCACATGTTTGATGCGCGGGTGCAGGTCGAAGTTCTGGATTCCCCCGTGAACGCTGATGACGATCTTCGGCAGCTCCATCTGCCACTCCTTCAGCATGAGCCGCAGCACAGCCTCGGGGCGCGAGTCGTAGGACAGGCGCAGATACTGCAGAGACACAACAATCAGTGTGAGAGTGAGTGTGAGAGTGTGTGTGAGTGAGTGAGAGTGTGAGTGAGTGTGAGAGAGTGAGTGAGTGAGTGAGTGTGTGTGTGTGTGTGTGAGTGTGAGAGAGTGAGTGTGCGTGTGAGAGTGAGTGAGAGAGTATGTGTGAGTGTGAGTGAGTGAGAGTATGTGTGAGTGTGAGAGTGAGTTTGTGAGAGAGTAAGAGAGTGAGTGAGTGTGTGTGAGTGTGAGTGAGAGAGAGTGAGAGAGAGTGTGAGTGAGAGAGTGAGTGAGTGTGAGTGAGAGAGAGTGTGAGTGAGAGAGTGTGAGTGAGTGAGAGAGTGTGTGAGAGAGAGTGAGAGAGAGAGAGTGTGAGAGAGAGTGAGTGAGTGTGTGAGAGAGTGTGAGAGAGTGAGTGAGTGTGAGAGAGAGTGAGAGTGTGAGTGAGAGAGTGAGTGAGAGAGTGAGAGTGTGAGTGAGAGAGTGAGTGAGTGTGAGAGAGTAAGAGAGTGAGTGTGTGTGTGTGTGTGTGAGTGTGTGAGAGAGTGTGTGAGAGAGTGTGTGAGAGAGTGAGAGAGTGTGAGAGTGTGAGTGAGAGAGTGAGTGAGAGAGTGAGAGTGTGAGTGAGAGAGTGAGTGAGTGTGTGTGAGAGAGTAAGAGAGTGAGTGTGTGTGTGTGTGTGTGTGAGTGTGTGTGTGTGTGAGAGAGAGTGTGAGTGAGAGAGTGAGTGAGTGTGAAAGAGTGAGTGAGTGTGTGAGAGAGTGAGTGAGTGTGAGTGAGTGAGTGTGTGAGAGAGTGAGTGTGTGTGAGTGTGTGTGAGTGTGAGAGAGGGAGTGTGAGAGAGTGAGTGTGTGTGTGTGTGTGTGTGAGAGAGAGAGTGTGAGTGAGAGAGTGAGTGAGTGTGAAAGAGTGAGTGAGTGTGTGAGAGAGTGAGTGAGTGTGAGTGAGTGAGTGTGTGAGAGAGTGAGTGAGTGTGAGTGTGTGTGAGTGTGAGAGAGGGAGTGTGAGAGAGTGAGTGTGTGTGTGTGTGTGTGTGTGAGAGAGAGTGTGAGTGAGAGAGTGAGTGAGTGTGAGAGAGTGAGTGAGTGTGAGTGTAAGTGTGAGAGTGAGTGAGTGAGTGTGTGTGTGTGTGTGTGTGAGTGTGTGTGAGAGAGAGAGAGAGTGAGAGTGAGTGAGTGAGTGAGTGTTCATACCTTGGCTCTGTATGAATGCGATCCGCCCTGGAAGTTGATGACTCCGTAAGCATCAGTGGGACTCTCCTCCGTGTGTTTCTCCACACTCCACTGCTCCAGATCCGGCTCGCCGTCGGACACGCGCACGTCTGAGTATTTCACCGCCAGTGTGGCCGTGAAGCCCACATGCTGTCGGACCAGCCGCCCGCAGCAGCACCTACACACACACACACACACATCAGCACGCGCTCGGAGTGTGTGAAGCGTCTACATGTCGTGTGTGAGGACACTCACCGCACCAGTTGCTGGCAGATCTGGCATCCCGGGAGGCATCTGCAAAACACAACTGACCGTCACGCTGCTGCTAAAGCTAAAGGATTCTGCAAAACATTAACGTTTAAAAACTAGTGCTGGGCAACGATTGAGATTAATCGCATTTAAAATAAAAGTTTGTGTTTACAGAATATATACGCATGTACAGTGTATAATATATTTTGTATATATAAATACACACGCAAGCATTTATATGATGATATTAAATTAAATATATTTGAGAAATATTTGCATGTATATATTTATAAATAATTAATTATTAGACTGGCCCTAAGACTGGCCCTAAGACTGGTCTAATTTGAATGCAAGAACGCGCGTCGGATTAACCGCTAGTTAACGGCTAGTTGCTCAGACTAGCTCATAGAGACTGAGTTTAAGCAACTGGTCTCTAGATTCGTGAGTCTGTGTGATGTTCCACTGAAGCTTGACCTGGTCATGATCAGATGTGTAAGAGTGTGTGACGCACCTGTGCGGGTCCTTGGACACGGGCAGAATATACACACATTCCCTCCTGGTGAAAGTGTGTTCGATCCAGGACTTCTGGGACTGCAGGAGACAAACAAGACCACAGACGTCACTCACACACCGCACTGACGTCCAGGCACACGAAACACCACTGCAGCAGTCGATATCAGTGGAGCGCACACTGCAGTCGCAAGGCTAACATGCTATGCTACTAAAGGCATTTCTTCATTTAAAGGGTTAAATATTAATATTCAAGTTGTGACTTAACAGATAATCTGATGTAGAGCGACTGTAGCAGATTATTGAGAACAAAAACAGGGCGGGGCTTTGTTCTAACTGTCCGTTGTTGATTGGATGTTGAGATGTGGGCGTGTCACTAAAAATGGAGGCGGGTCTGAATGTGACTAAGGAAGGGGCGGAGTCTAAGCGGACTAACTGATTGGAGAATCAGAGAAGACTGTCATTTCACTAGAAGATCAGTTATAACATTAAACATGTTCACAATGAGATCACCAAGTTGTATTTTACAAAAATAGATTTCATGCAGACGTTAAAGCCTGTGTTCACACGTGCGCTGAGTGAAACACACACGCTTGTGTTCGGTGCGAAAGAGCCAAACTACGTCATTACATCAAGGACGTTGTACACAAGTAACAAAAATGTCCTTAAAAATCAATATAAAATGTATTAATATTGCCATAAAGTCCAACAATAACAAAATCACAAGCAGAATATCAGCTGAACAGACATGACCGGCAGAACGGATTTACAACAGTTTGATTGATTTTTACCCTTTAAAGTTAATCTGCCAGTTACACGGCTGCCCTAATTATGTGCAGTGATGTCCACGTGTTCTTATTTACATAAACCACAGGCGGAGTTTGAGCCAGAGCCAATGGTTTTGTCTGAGCTATCAATACATTTTGTAAAAAAAAAAAAAAAAAAAATTGAATTCTCATTTTATTTTGTCTTATCTTATCACTTTAGTGTATAGAGTGAAGCTGTTTTTTTAGGATGACAAAAAGTGAAATGTTCAGGCTGATAAATAGAGGACGCCGCTCAAGCAAACCCGTCCGCTGTTCTTCTGGAAACCTGAGGAGTAATGAGGAGGAAGAGTTTAACACAGACTTTACCAAAACAATATAGTCATTTGTGCTTATCGAAGGTCAGAAGCAAGTACATTGGTCAATAAAGTGAGATTAAATGCATGTTGTATTTAACATATGTAGTTATTGGAGGTTTGCATAGTATTCTGATTCTGCATTTCACTGATTTTATTAATTTTGAGGAATATTTAATGGTTTTTTTTGTGCAAGCACTCATGTAAATGCACACTCACATTTAGTCTAGAACTACAATAACCATAATTCACACACACACACACACACACACACACACACACACACACACACACACACACACACACACACACACACACACACACACACACACACACACACACACACACACACACACACACACCTGTCAGTCAATAAATGTATAAAAAGTAACTCAGGTATTTTGTCGTAAGGTTTAGTAATGTGTTACTTTATTAGTTACTTGAGAAAGTAATCTGATTACGTAACTCAAGTTACTTGGAATAAATCACTGCGATGTTCCATTAAGGTCTGAAGAACTGTCATCGTGTGGTGCTTTACGAGCCTGAGACGCATTAGCAGTGCAAACACTGAAGCCCAGCGTCAGAATAAACACAGTATCGTGTGTCGTGTGAACGGGTGGAGGCGTCCAGCGTCAGGCTCACATTCCAGAGAGAAACTCACACTGAAGATCCTCAACACTCGTCCTGATGCTGGCCTTCTGATCACGTGACATCAGCGATGAGGTCGTCGCCACGACAACAGAAGGTTATGAGCTCATAACCCTAAACATCACCTGCAACGTTACCCGCGTACACTCACACAAACCCTCACATGATAAACCTTGCGCGTGGACGTGTCCGGCGAGAGGACGTCAGAGATCAGACACGGCAGCATCAGGATCTTCTGTAACTCACCAAACTACCAGTTAGCTCAGAACTGCACACTAAACACTAATCATACGGCTTACAATAATGACACAAACAGAAGATTACCTCTCCAGAAACGCCCAGAGCCGCGCATGATCCACAAACACACTTCACGATTTACAGCAACTCACAAATATGATCTGAAGGTTTTGCTTCACATTAAATTATGAAAATGTTATTTCTGAATGTTTAAAACGTCAAGTTTTTTTTCTTGGTTACGTTAAATGGCTCCTAATACCCTTTCCACAAGATGTAGAGTAAGTCTCTGATGTCCCCAGAGTGTGTGTGTGTGTGTGTGTGTGTGTGTGTGTGTGTAAGTTTTAGCTCGAAATACCCCACAGATATTTGTATATCGCATGTTAATCACTTTTTGAGGGTTAGCGAAAACGCACCATTTGTGTGTGTGTGTCCCTTCAAATGCAAATGAGCCGCTGCTCCCGGCACAGGGGGCGGAGCTACAACAGCTTGTGTCCTTTTACCTAACACACACACACACACACACACTGAAAATATCAAAAACTTTTAGCCCATTTATGTTCAAACCGGAGTCAGAATGATGGAGAGACTACATGACAACATGTAGAAGAACAGGACATTTCTGAACGGTTAGTTGAGGAATTTACGTTGCTTACGTTATCTTCTAGTCATTGATTAGCATATTCGGTCTTGATAATCTATAAATCATGATAACGGGGGCGGGGTTTATGTAAATTCTAGGGTTGGTGATGTCATAACCTGAAGAAGCTCGTGTAGTTCCTCCAGCCGTTTGTTGTAGTTCTTAATAAGCGATTTCTGTAAAAGCAAATATTCCCTTTGCTTTGAACGTTGAGCGTTGTAACTTTGCAGATGTTGTTTATGATCAAACACAACATTACACACTAACTACAGTTAAAGAAGTCAAATCATAATCAACCACCGCTTTAAATGACAATCCCGGCGAATGTGACCCTAGGGGTGATTAACACATGGTCAACGAGTCGGCCGTTCTCTGGGATGTGTTTTCATGATAATCGAATGTAAAGAGTTTTATCTCTAAACACTGATTAGCTTATAATGCTAGTATATGGGGTATAGAATAGGTCAAAATAAATCGCTAGTTAATACGACTAACAAAGCTGAAAACAGCCTCACACTAACACTAGCATAATGAGGCATTGAGAACTGTAAGTGTTCAGACCGTTTAATAAGAAGACGCGTCACAGAGACGGAACTCGCGTCACAGAGACGGAACTCGCGTCACAGAGACGGAACTCGCGTCACAGAGACGGAACTCGCGTCACAGAGACGGAACTCGCGTCACAGAGACGGAACTCGCGTCACAGAGACGGAACTCGCGTCACAGAGACGGAACTCGCGTCACAGAGACGGAACTCGCGTCACAGAGACGGAGCTCGCGTCACAGAGACGGAACTCGCGTCACAGAGACGGAGCTCGCGTCACAGAGACGGAGCTCGCGCCACAGAGACGGAACTCGCGCCACAGAGACGGAGCTCGCGCCACAGAGACGGAGCTCGCGCCACAGAGACGGAACTCGCGCCACAGAGACGGAACTCGCGCCACAGAGATGGAACTCGCGTCACAGAGACGGAGCTCGCGTCACAGAGACGGAACTCGCGTCACAGAGACGGAGCTCGCGTCACAGAGACGGAGCTCGCGCCACAGAGACGGAACTCGCGCCACAGAGACGGAACTCGCGTCACAGAGACGGAACTCGCGCCACAGAGATGGAACTCGCGTCACAGAGACGGAGCTCGCGTCACAGAGACGGAACTCGCGCCACAGAGACGGAGCTCGCGTCACAGAGACGGAGCTCGCGTCACAGAGACGGAGCTCGCGCCACAGAGACGGAACTCGCGCCACAGAGACGGAGCTCGCGCCACAGAGACGGAGCTCGCGCCACAGAGACGGAGCTCGCGCCACAGAGACGGAACTCGCGTCACAGAGACGGAGCTCGCGCCACAGAGACGGAACTCGCGTCACAGAGACGGAACTCGCGTCACAGAGACGGAACTCGCGTCACAGAGACGGAGCTCGCGTCACAGAGACGGAGCTCGCGTCACAGAGACGGAGCTCGCGCCACAGAGACGGAACTCGCGTCACAGAGACGGAGCTCGCGCCACAGAGACGGAACTCGCGTCACAGAGACGGAACTCGCGTCACAGAGACGGAACTCGCGTCACAGAGACGGAGCTCGCGCCACAGAGACGGAACTCGCGTCACAGAGACGGAGCTCGCGCCACAGAGACGGAACTCGCGCCACAGAGACGGAGCTCGCGCCACAGAGACGGAACTCGCGTCACAGAGACGGAGCTCGCGCCACAGAGACGGAACTCGCGTCACAGAGACGGAACTCGCGCCACAGAGACGGAACTCGCGCCACAGAGACGGAACTCGCGTCACAGAGACGGAACTCGCGTCACAGAGACGGAACTCGCGTCACAGAGACGGAACTCGCGTCACAGAGACGGAACTCGCGTCACAGAGACGGAACTCGCGTCACAGAGACGGAACTCGCGCCACAGAGACGGAGCTCGCGCCACAGAGACGGAACTCGCGTCACAGAGACGGAACTCGCGTCACAGAGACGGAACTCGCGTCACAGAGACGGAACTCGCGTCACAGAGACGGAGCTCGCGCCACAGAGACGGAACTCGCGCCACAGAGACGGAGCTCGCGCCACAGAGACGGAGCTCGCGTCACAGAGACGGAACTCGCGTCACAGAGACGGAACTCGCGCCACAGAGACGGAACTCGCGTCACAGAGACGGAACTCGCGTCACAGAGACGGAACTCGCGTCACAGAGACGGAACTCGCGTCACAGAGACGGAACTCGCGCCACAGAGACGGAGCTCGCGTCACAGAGACGGAACTCGCGCCACAGAGACGGAACTCGCGCCACAGAGACGGAGCTCGCGCCACAGAGACGGAACTCGCGTCACAGAGACGGAGCTCGCGCCACAGAGACGGAGCTCGCGTCACAGAGACGGAGCTCGCGTCACAGAGACGGAACTCGCGCCACAGAGACGGAACTCGCGCCACAGAGACGGAACTCGCGTCACAGAGACGGAACTCGCGCCACAGAGACGGAACTCGCGCCACAGAGACGGAACTCGCGCCACAGAGACGGAACTCGCGCCACAGAGACGGAACTCGCGCCACAGAGACGGAACTCGCGCCACAGAGACGGAACTCGCGCCACAGAGACGGAACTCGCGCCACAGAGACGGAACTCGCGTCACAGAGACGGAACTCGCGTCACAGAGACGGAACGGAACTCGCGTCACAGAGACGGAACTCGCGTCACAGAGACGGAACTCGCGTCACAGAGACGGAACTCGCGTCACAGAGACGGAGCTCGCGCCACAGAGACGGAACTCGCGTCACAGAGACGGAACTCGCGCCACAGAGACGGAACTCGCGTCACAGAGACGGAACTCGCGTCACAGAGACGGAGCTCGCGCCACAGAGACGGAGCTCGCGCCACAGAGACGGAGCTCGCGTCACAGAGACGGAACTCGCGTCACAGAGACGGAACTCGCGCCACAGAGATGGAACTCGCGTCACAGAGACGGAACTCGCGTCACAGAGACGGAGCTCGCGCCACAGAGACGGAGCTCGCGCCACAGAGACGGAGCTCGCGCCACAGAGACGGAGCTCGCGCCACAGAGACGGAGCTCGCGCCACAGAGACGGAACTCGCGCCACAGAGACGGAACTCGCGTCACAGAGACGGAACTCGCGTCACAGAGACGGAACTCGCGTCACAGAGACTGAGCTCGCGTCACAGAGACGGAGCTCGCGCCACAGAGACGGAGCTCGCGCCACAGAGACGGAGCTCGCGCCACAGAGACGGAACTCGCGCCACAGAGACGGAGCTCGCGCCACAGAGACGGAGCTCGCGCCACAGAGACGGAGCTCGCGCCACAGAGACGGAGCTCGCGCCACAGAGACGGAACTCGCGCCACAGAGACGGAGCTCGCGCCACAGAGACGGAACTCGCGTCACAGAGACGGAACTCGCGTCACAGAGACGGAGCTCGCGCCACAGAGACGGAGCTCGCGCCACAGAGACGGAGCTCGCGTCACAGAGACGGAACTCGCGCCACAGAGACGGAGCTCGCGCCACAGAGACGGAGCTCGCGCCACAGAGACGGAGCTCGCGCCACAGAGACGGAGCTCGCGCCACAGAGACGGAACTCGCGTCACAGAGACGGAACTCGCGTCACAGAGACGGAACTCGCGTCACAGAGACGGAACTCGCGTCACAGAGACGGAACTCGCGTCACAGAGACGGAACTCGCGTCACAGAGACGGAACTCGCGTCACAGAGACGGAACTCGCGTCACAGAGACGGAACTCGCGTCACAGAGACGGAACTCGCGTCACAGAGACGGAACTCGCGTCACAGAGACGGAACTCGCGTCACAGAGACGGAACTCGCGTCACAGAGACGGAACTCGCGTCACAGAGACGGAACTCGCGTCACAGAGACGGAACTCGCGTCACAGAGACGGAACTCGCGTCACAGAGACGGAACTCGCGTCACAGAGACGGAACTCGCGTCACAGAGACGGAACTCGCGTCACAGAGACGGAACTCGCGTCACAGAGACGGAACTCGCGTCACAGAGACGGAACTCGCGTCACAGAGACGGAACTCGCGTCACAGAGACGGAACTCGCGTCACAGAGACGGAACTCGCGTCACAGAGACAGAACTCGCGTTACAGAGACAGAACTCATCGCGTACAGACATGAGCCATCTTTGGGAAACAGAACGCCGTGCTACGTGAGCAAGTCACAGCTCAGCGCACGTAGCACGGCGTTCGCGGCTCGATCTGGTTTAGAGATAAAACTCTTTACATTCGATTATCATGAAAACACATCCCAGAGAACGGTCGACTCTGTAACCGTGTGGTGATCACCCCTAGGGTCGTATTCACCGGAATTGTCCTTTAAAACGTTCTTCAAACATCACGTCACTTTTAGCGTTCTGAAACGAGCAGTAACATGTAAACATGCAATTAAAATGTTTCATAAAAACGTTCCATTAAGGATGTATAATGCTAACGCACCGTATCTATTTGCGTCTGTAGATTTCAACTAAAGTATTATATATTTAAAGGTCATTTTCCAGCGGACGGATATGAAGCCGATGTTACGCAGGAGATCGTGAGAAAACTCTCATTAAAGCAATAACCCATAGCAGTTATGACATTAGAACAAACCTGATGCACACAACAGAAGCTTTTGTCTAAAACATCTAAAACATCTCAGTAACACGCATCTATACAGAAGTGTAAGATCCTGCCATCACCGCCTCAAAACCAGTATGAACATTCTGAAGAACGCTGGGAATCAAACGGACCCCATTGACTTCTGAATGCAGGGACACAACAACATGTTCACTTCTGAGAAGCCTCTGTATTCCACACAAGACGACGGAACTTTAAAGCGATCTCTAGCGGCTCTAGCCACAGGAATTAACACCAGGGATCTTTAATTAAATTTCCCAGAGTTCCTCCTGTTCCCAGCGAGAGGATTACACACACACACACACACACACGAGCAGAAACACTGAAAGTCAGAAACCGTGAGATTGAGATGCTGTCCGTCTACCTCACACTCATCGTCATCATCTTCATCTTTCTGACGCAGCAGCGAGTACAGAAACATCCCGGCGAGAGCGAGAGAGAGAGAGAGAGAGAGAGAGAGAGAGGGGCGAGCTACACTGGGTTTCTCAACACAGTTAATCAGCAGGCGGTCGAGAGAGGAGTGATGAACGAGTCTGACGGAGGACAAGAATATTAGAAAACAGGAGAGAGAGTATGTGTGTAAGAGTGTGTGTGTGTGTGTGTGTGTGTGTGTGTGTGTGTGTGTGTGTGTGTGTAAGAAAGTGAGTGAGAGAGTGAGTTAGAGAGTGAGTGAGCGAGCAAGAGAGTGAGTGAGTGAGTGAGAGAGTGTGTGAGAGTGTGTGAGGGAGAGAGTGAGTGAGTGAGTGTGTGAGGGAGAGAGTGAGTGAGTGTGTGAGGGAGAGAGAGTGTGTGAGTGAGTGAGGGAGAGAGAGTGTGTGAGTGAGTGAGGGAGAGAGAGTGTGTGAGGGAGAGAGTGAGTGAGTGTGTGAGGGAGAGAGAGTGTGTGAGTGAGAGAGTGTGTGAGGGAGAGAGTGAGTGAGTGTGTGAGGGAGAGAGAGTGTGTGAGGGAGAGAGTGAGAGAGTGAGGGAGAGAGAGTGTGTGAGGGAGAGAGTGAGAGAGTGTGTGAGGGAGAGAGAGTGTGTGAGTGAGAGAGTGTGTGAGGGAGAGAGAGTGTGTGAGAGAGTGAGTGAGTGAGGGAGAGAGTGAGTGAGTGTGTGAGGGAGAGAGAGTGTGTGAGGGAGAGAGTGAGAGAGTGTGTGAGGGAGAGAGAGTGTGTGAGAGAGTGAGTGAGTGAGGGAGAGAGTGAGTGAGTGTGTGAGGGAGAGAGAGTGTGTGAGGGAGAGAGTGAGAGAGTGTGTGAGGGAGAGAGAGTGTGTGAGTGAGAGAGTGTGTGAGGGAGAGAGTGAGTGAGTGTGTGAGGGAGAGAGAGTGTGTGAGAGAGTGAGTGAGTGAGGGAGAGAGTGAGTGAGTGTGTGAGGGAGAGAGAGTGTGTGAGGGAGAGAGTGAGAGAGTGTGTGAGGGAGAGAGAGTGTGTGAGTGAGAGAGTGTGTGAGGGAGAGAGTGAGTGAGTGTGTGAGGGAGAGAGTGAGTGAGTGTGTGAGTGAGAGAGTGTGTGAGGGAGAGAGTGAGTGAGTGAGTGAGGGAGAGAGTGAGTGAGTGTGTGAGGGAGAGAGAGTGTGTGAGGGAGAGAGTGAGAGAGTGTGTGAGGGAGAGAGAGTGTGTGAGTGAGAGAGTGTGTGAGTGAGTGAGTGAGTGAGTGTGTGAGGGAGAGAGAGTGTGTGAGGGAGAGAGTGAGTGAGTGAGTGAGTGAGAGAGTGTGTGAGAGTGTGTGAGGGAGAGAGTGAGTGAGTGTGTGAGAGTGTGTGAGGGAGAGAGTGAGTGAGTGTGTGAGAGTGTGTGAGGGAGAGAGTGAGTGAGTGTGTGAGGGAGAGAGAGTGTGTGAGGGAGAGAGTGAGAGAGTGTGTGAGGGAGAGAGTGAGTGAGTGAGTGAGTGAGAGAGTGTGTGAGGGAGAGAGTGAGTGAGTGAGTGAGTGAGTGAGTGTGTGAGAGTGTGTGAGGGAGAGAGTGAGTGAGTGTGTGAGGGAGAGAGTGAGTGAGTGAGTGTGTGAGAGTGTGTGAGGGAGAGAGTGAGTGTGTGAGGGAGAGAGTGAGTGAGTGTGTGAGAGTGTGTGAGGGAGAGAGTGAGTGAGTGTGTGAGGGAGAGAGTGAGTGAGTGAGTGTGTGAGAGTGTGTGAGGGAGAGAGTGAGTGAGTGAGTGTGTGAGAGTGTGTGAGGGAGAGAGTGAGTGAGTGAGTGTGTGAGAGTGTGTGAGGGAGAGAGTGAGTGAGTGTGTGAGGGAGAGAGAGTGTGTGAGGGAGAGAGTGAGAGAGTGTGTGAGGGAGAGAGTGAGTGAGTGAGTGAGTGAGAGAGTGTGTGAGGGAGAGAGTGAGTGAGTGAGTGAGTGAGTGAGTGAGTGTGTGAGAGTGTGTGAGGGAGAGAGTGAGTGAGTGTGTGAGGGAGAGAGTGAGTGAGTGAGTGTGTGAGAGTGTGTGAGGGAGAGAGTGAGTGTGTGAGGGAGAGAGTGAGTGAGTGTGTGAGAGTGTGTGAGGGAGAGAGTGAGTGAGTGTGTGAGGGAGAGAGTGAGTGAGTGAGTGTGTGAGAGTGTGTGAGGGAGAGAGTGAGTGAGTGAGTGTGTGAGAGTGTGTGAGGGAGAGAGTGAGTGAGTGAGTGTGTGAGAGTGTGTGAGGGAGAGAGTGAGTGAGTGAGTGTGTGAGAGTGTGTGAGGGAGAGAGTGAGTGAGTGTGTGAGAGTGTGTGAGGGAGAGAGTGAGTGAGTGTGTGAGGGAGAGAGAGTGTGTGAGTGAGTGAGTGAGAGAGTGTGTGAGTGAGTGAGTGAGAGAGTGTGTGAGAGTGTGTGAGAGTGTGTGAGGGAGAGAGTGAGTGAGTGTGTGAGGGAGAGAGAGTGTGTGAGTGAGTGAGTGAGAGAGTGTGTGAGTGAGTGAGTGAGAGAGTGTGTGAGAGTGTGTGAGAGTGTGTGAGGGAGAGAGTGAGTGAGTGTGTGAGGGAGAGAGAGTGTGTGAGTGAGTGAGTGAGAGAGTGTGTGAGTGAGTGAGTGAGAGAGTGTGTGAGAGCGCAACATCAGCACAAAACTTTTTACACCATATAAACAAACCCGTCACACTAACCCTTCACTTTATAACATCTTAACAACCAACCAGAGTCACTCACTGTAACACACACACACACACACACACTCCATTCACGACCCCGTGACCTTTACTGTTCAGCTGAGGAACACTGAAGTGAATCCAAGATGATTCCCAGTGTGAACAAGCAAACGAGACGCATGATCAGATACTGCGACTCCATCAGTGTGTGTGTGTGTGTGTGTAACACTTTACACGTCTGCTTCAGCTTTACATCACTGATGAACGATCCTGATATGAAGCTCACGGCCATAAACACACAGATAACCAGTTATCAGATAAACACACCTCAGACCATCATGAGGACACACACACACACACACACACACACACACTCAAACAATCAACCTCGTGAGCTTTCAAACTAAACCATCAAACACAATACAGCAGGGGGGGTTGGGGTCAGAGGTCACCACTGGAGGTCAGTGATTCACAGAGCAGTCAGTCTGAGAACCGCACTCATGGTGATTACAGCCTTTTATTTTAAAAAATATATATATACACACACACACACCACCATTCAAAAGTTTGGAGTCAGTGAGTTTATTTTTAAAGAAATTAATACTAAAAGTGTATTATAGGCATTTATAATGTTACAAACAATTCTATTTTAAATAAATGCTGTTTTTGTGACTTTCTATTAGAGATTAAACTGTTCCCGGTTTGACGATAAACCATGACTAAAGTCTCGACGGTCAGAATTACGGTTTTGTATTTTAATTATCATTGATGTGGCGATAAACACTGGCGGGAATCGCTGTCAGCCTCGCGCAGGCGCAGTCAGGGTTTACAACCGAGTGCTGAGGGGAATCATATTCAGATTAATTAATTCATGAATATGAATGTATTTCTGAAGGAAAGGATTCTCTTCAGAAAAGTGTCGATGGCATGTTTTTTCTTCATCTTACCTTCATGTAATGCCTAATAAAGCAGTGTTTAACAGCGGTTACCGGGGAAACGCCCGTTCTGCGGATCCGCGAGCGCCTCCTGCGGTCCGGGAGCGGATTCACACTCACTGTTCAGATCGGTTCAGATCATGTCCTAATCATTTCATTAAACGTTTTTGTCATAACTTTATTTGGACTTGTCCTACGGGGCTGTTGAATGCTGGATTCTGATTGGTTGACGAGCGTTCTAAGGTGTGCGGTTATTTCCAGGGAAACACGGCTAAAGTAGTTCCTGGCAGGTTTTTACCGCATAACGTCTATATCACTCCGCCGAATGATTTGCGTTATTTCAAACAAAAACCCACAACGACACTGAGGCGAGGGAGCGAATAAATATAGTAAACAATAGGATAAACCCGACAAATTATTTCCAAGTTTCAGACGAGAATAATATTCAAACAAAACTAACAACTTTATTCAACAGTGTTCTCTTCTGTGTCCGTGTGACTCGCCGTTGCTGTGATCCGTGTTGGTGAGTAACGACAGAATCTTCAGTTTGGGAGAACTAAACCATTAACAAAAAGTGTGTGATTAAATGATTCCTTTGATTATTTCCCAGTTTAAATGATACTCCACACATTATAATGGATACTGACTCTCATTTGGAGGAAATCTGCTTTCATTTACTGATAAAATACTTTGTGAAACTGTGTCAAACATCCTCGGACTGTCCTTCACCTTCCAATCCGAACTCAACCAGTGTGTGTGTGTGTGTGTGTGTGTGTGTGTGTGTGAGAGAGAGAGTGAGAGAGACTGTGAGTGTGTGTGTGTGTGTGTGTGTGTGTGTGTGTGTGTGTGTGTGTGTGTGTGTGTGAGAGAGAGAGTGAGAGAGACTGTGAGTGTGTGTGTGTGTGTGTGTGTGTGTGTGTGTGTGTGTGTGTGAGAGAGAGAGAGAGAGTGTGTGTGTGTGTCTGATATCACTGTAAACAGTACCAAATTAGTCAAAACACTTGCCTTTACACAGCAACACAATAGCCCCACACACACACACACACACAGATCTTCTCATGATTTACTGTATTATCGAGTGTTTCTCCAGTAAAGCGTCAGTGAAGTTTCTAAACTCAGATCATCATAAACACTGTTCATAATCTGCTGAATCTCATATTAACACTTCAGAATTACAGACCCTGTGTGTGTGTGAGAGAGAGTGTGTGTGTGTGTGTGTGTGTGTGTGTGTGTGTCTGTGTGTGTGTGAGGGAGTGAGTGAGTGAGTGAGATAGAGCGTGTGTGTGTGTGTCAGGTCTGGTATTACAGTAATCTTGAGCATGTGACTCTGAAGTTTCTGTGTGAAGAGAAAAAGTGAAAAAAAAAAAAAATCAAACTTTTGCCTGAAACTCACTCTCTCTCTCTCGCGCGCTCTCTCTCTCTCACACACACACACACGTTTAGCAAGCTGCGGTTCTAACCCTAACCCAACGATCGATCGGTCGAGAAGACGAAACTCAGTAACCGCTGGCGTGTCCACTGGCGTGCGGACGCTGGTGTTCGGGAACACACTCGTGTGTGTGTGTGGTGTGTGTGTGTGTGTGTGTGAGGCACTTCTGGAGGGAATCACACACATCATTCTCATCACACATTTCGACTCGGGCGTTTAAGAAACACCAAACCAACATCTGACACGCTGCGACGCCATTGGTCCGCTGGTTACTCCAGTCATCCAATCACAGCCTCTGTTTATGGAGGGATTTATTTGGAAAAAACGAGTTTCTGCGCATGTGTGATCAGATCAGATCACAGCTCGACCAGCGCACTCACTCACCTGCAGTTTACAATTAGTGTTTCCATTCAGGGGTTTTTTACGCAACATTCCAAAATTAGCATAATAATGTGTGTGTGTGTGTCAGTGAAGGTGTGTGTGTGTCATCTACTTATTAACAGAGATAATCTCAAACCGGTTCCACAGTTTTAAAGAAACTCTCAAATTATACATCAAACACTTCTTAAACTAACAAACTTCAACTATTGTCATTTAAGGATATTCCTCACAAAAAAAAGAATTATATTTATAAACTTTACTCTCGTCACGTTGTTTCTTCAGTGGAACCAAAAAAAACTATTTTTCAAAACGATTCCAGCTTTAGTTGCTTCTGCGCGAGTGTGCGTTCATGACGCCGAAAACAACTCTGGACCCCATTGACTTCCATCACAAACCCCGAGTCACTCTTCTACAGATCCTCTTCTGTGCTTCACTCGGGTTAGGAATAGAGTGAGTGAGTGTGTGAGGGAGAGAGTGAGTGAGTGAGTGTGTGAGAGTGTGTGAGGGAGAGAGTGAGTGAGTGAGTGTGTGAGAGTGTGTGAGGGAGAGAGTGAGTGAGTGAGTGTGTGAGAGTGTGTGAGGGAGAGAGTGAGTGAGTGTGTGAGGGAGAGAGAGTGTGTGAGGGAGAGAGTGAGAGAGTGTGTGAGGGAGAGAGTGAGTGAGTGAGTGAGTGAGAGAGTGTGTGAGGGAGAGAGTGAGTGAGTGAGTGAGTGAGTGAGTGAGTGAGTGTGTGAGAGTGTGTGAGGGAGAGAGTGAGTGAGTGTGTGAGGGAGAGAGTGAGTGAGTGAGTGTGTGAGAGTGTGTGAGGGAGAGAGTGAGTGTGTGAGGGAGAGAGTGAGTGAGTGTGTGAGAGTGTGTGAGGGAGAGAGTGAGTGAGTGTGTGAGGGAGAGAGTGAGTGAGTGAGTGTGTGAGAGTGTGTGAGGGAGAGAGTGAGTGAGTGAGTGTGTGAGAGTGTGTGAGGGAGAGAGTGAGTGAGTGAGTGTGTGAGAGTGTGTGAGGGAGAGAGTGAGTGAGTGAGTGTGTGAGAGTGTGTGAGGGAGAGAGTGAGTGAGTGTGTGAGAGTGTGTGAGGGAGAGAGTGAGTGAGTGTGTGAGGGAGAGAGAGTGTGTGAGTGAGTGAGTGAGAGAGTGTGTGAGTGAGTGAGTGAGAGAGTGTGTGAGAGTGTGTGAGAGTGTGTGAGGGAGAGAGTGAGTGAGTGTGTGAGGGAGAGAGAGTGTGTGAGTGAGTGAGTGAGAGAGTGTGTGAGTGAGTGAGTGAGAGAGTGTGTGAGAGTGTGTGAGAGTGTGTGAGGGAGAGAGTGAGTGAGTGTGTGAGGGAGAGAGAGTGTGTGAGTGAGTGAGTGAGAGAGTGTGTGAGTGAGTGAGTGAGAGAGTGTGTGAGAGCGCAACATCAGCACAAAACTTTTTACACCATATAAACAAACCCGTCACACTAACCCTTCACTTTATAACATCTTAACAACCAACCAGAGTCACTCACTGTAACACACACACACACACACACACTCCATTCACGACCCCGTGACCTTTACTGTTCAGCTGAGGAACACTGAAGTGAATCCAAGATGATTCCCAGTGTGAACAAGCAAACGAGACGCATGATCAGATACTGCGACTCCATCAGTGTGTGTGTGTGTGTGTGTAACACTTTACACGTCTGCTTCAGCTTTACATCACTGATGAACGATCCTGATATGAAGCTCACGGCCATAAACACACAGATAACCAGTTATCAGATAAACACACCTCAGACCATCATGAGGACACACACACACACACACACACACACACTCAAACAATCAACCTCGTGAGCTTTCAAACTAAACCATCAAACACAATACAGCAGGGGGGGTTGGGGTCAGAGGTCACCACTGGAGGTCAGTGATTCACAGAGCAGTCAGTCTGAGAACCGCACTCATGGTGATTACAGCCTTTTATTTTAAAAAATATATATATACACACACACACACCACCATTCAAAAGTTTGGAGTCAGTGAGTTTATTTTTAAAGAAATTAATACTAAAAGTGTATTATAGGCATTTATAATGTTACAAACAATTCTATTTTAAATAAATGCTGTTTTTGTGACTTTCTATTAGAGATTAAACTGTTCCCGGTTTGACGATAAACCATGACTAAAGTCTCGACGGTCAGAATTACGGTTTTGTATTTTAATTATCATTGATGTGGCGATAAACACTGGCGGGAATCGCTGTCAGCCTCGCGCAGGCGCAGTCAGGGTTTACAACCGAGTGCTGAGGGGAATCATATTCAGATTAATTAATTCATGAATATGAATGTATTTCTGAAGGAAAGGATTCTCTTCAGAAAAGTGTCGATGGCATGTTTTTTCTTCATCTTACCTTCATGTAATGCCTAATAAAGCAGTGTTTAACAGCGGTTACCGGGGAAACGCCCGTTCTGCGGATCCGCGAGCGCCTCCTGCGGTCCGGGAGCGGATTCACACTCACTGTTCAGATCGGTTCAGATCATGTCCTAATCATTTCATTAAACGTTTTTGTCATAACTTTATTTGGACTTGTCCTACGGGGCTGTTGAATGCTGGATTCTGATTGGTTGACGAGCGTTCTAAGGTGTGCGGTTATTTCCAGGGAAACACGGCTAAAGTAGTTCCTGGCAGGTTTTTACCGCATAACGTCTATATCACTCCGCCGAATGATTTGCGTTATTTCAAACAAAAACCCACAACGACACTGAGGCGAGGGAGCGAATAAATATAGTAAACAATAGGATAAACCCGACAAATTATTTCCAAGTTTCAGACGAGAATAATATTCAAACAAAACTAACAACTTTATTCAACAGTGTTCTCTTCTGTGTCCGTGTGACTCGCCGTTGCTGTGATCCGTGTTGGTGAGTAACGACAGAATCTTCAGTTTGGGAGAACTAAACCATTAACAAAAAGTGTGTGATTAAATGATTCCTTTGATTATTTCCCAGTTTAAATGATACTCCACACATTATAATGGATACTGACTCTCATTTGGAGGAAATCTGCTTTCATTTACTGATAAAATACTTTGTGAAACTGTGTCAAACATCCTCGGACTGTCCTTCACCTTCCAATCCGAACTCAACCAGTGTGTGTGTGTGTGTGTGTGTGTGTGTGTGTGTGAGAGAGAGAGTGAGAGAGACTGTGAGTGTGTGTGTGTGTGTGTGTGTGTGTGTGTGTGTGTGTGTGTGTGTGTGTGAGAGAGAGAGTGAGAGAGACTGTGAGTGTGTGTGTGTGTGTGTGTGTGTGTGTGTGTGTGTGTGTGAGAGAGAGAGAGAGAGTGTGTGTGTGTGTCTGATATCACTGTAAACAGTACCAAATTAGTCAAAACACTTGCCTTTACACAGCAACACAATAGCCCCACACACACACACACACACAGATCTTCTCATGATTTACTGTATTATCGAGTGTTTCTCCAGTAAAGCGTCAGTGAAGTTTCTAAACTCAGATCATCATAAACACTGTTCATAATCTGCTGAATCTCATATTAACACTTCAGAATTACAGACCCTGTGTGTGTGTGAGAGAGAGTGTGTGTGTGTGTGTGTGTGTGTGTGTGTGTGTCTGTGTGTGTGTGAGGGAGTGAGTGAGTGAGTGAGATAGAGCGTGTGTGTGTGTGTCAGGTCTGGTATTACAGTAATCTTGAGCATGTGACTCTGAAGTTTCTGTGTGAAGAGAAAAAGTGAAAAAAAAAAAAAATCAAACTTTTGCCTGAAACTCACTCTCTCTCTCTCGCGCGCTCTCTCTCTCTCACACACACACACACGTTTAGCAAGCTGCGGTTCTAACCCTAACCCAACGATCGATCGGTCGAGAAGACGAAACTCAGTAACCGCTGGCGTGTCCACTGGCGTGCGGACGCTGGTGTTCGGGAACACACTCGTGTGTGTGTGTGGTGTGTGTGTGTGTGTGTGTGAGGCACTTCTGGAGGGAATCACACACATCATTCTCATCACACATTTCGACTCGGGCGTTTAAGAAACACCAAACCAACATCTGACACGCTGCGACGCCATTGGTCCGCTGGTTACTCCAGTCATCCAATCACAGCCTCTGTTTATGGAGGGATTTATTTGGAAAAAACGAGTTTCTGCGCATGTGTGATCAGATCAGATCACAGCTCGACCAGCGCACTCACTCACCTGCAGTTTACAATTAGTGTTTCCATTCAGGGGTTTATTTACGCAACATTCCAAAATTAGCATAATAATGTGTGTGTGTGTGTCAGTGAAGGTGTGTGTGTGTCATCTACTTATTAACAGAGATAATCTCAAACCGGTTCCACAGTTTTAAAGAAACTCTCAAATTATACATCAAACACTTCTTAAACTAACAAACTTCAACTATTGTCATTTAAGGATATTCCTCACAAAAAAAAGAATTATATTTATAAACTTTACTCTCGTCACGTTGTTTCTTCAGTGGAACCAAAAAAAACTATTTTTCAAAACGATTCCAGCTTTAGTTGCTTCTGCGCGAGTGTGCGTTCATGACGCCGAAAACAACTCTGGACCCCATTGACTTCCATCACAAACCCCGAGTCACTCTTCTACAGATCCTCTTCTGTGCTTCACTCGGGTTAGGAATGACGTGCGCAACTAGTTTAGACTAACAATTCGGCCCTAGGCCCCGCAAACACGCGGACCTGCAGGAAAATCCAGTTGGGCCTGGAGAAGATGACCGTGGTTCTGAGAACTGCAGATGAACTCTGGGAATCTATCAGCAGAACGAGGTGACGTACTTTAGACAGATCTAGTCCGTGAAAGAGTGCGCGAATATTCATCAAAAATAATGTTTTCAGCTTCAGAATCATGAACATTGTTATTCTGGTGTCACTATTGTCCAGTGCGTTGTGTTTCCAGTAATCTGACTTTACCACTGTAAACACACACAGGTCAAGCCGAAGCACGCTCCACAGACACCGTAAACACCGAAGCTGGAGCGATTCTGGTCATCGCCACAAACAATGACATAATTAGCATTACTCAGAAGATTTCACTTTACAATAAACACACGTATACAGTCATCTTCACATGAGGAGCCTATGCCTCAGCAGAGACCATAACTGTCACAATTATGATGAAGATACTACCAATTATTCTTAATGTAAAAAACACACACAAAAAACAGTTTACACGACACACAGGAACGATATAATTTCAATAACTGATGAACAATAAAAACATTACCCTGCTGAATAAACCAGTCTGAACTGGTCTCTCATGCTGGTTTACAGGGGTTTCAGACACTTAGCTAGGAGACCATCTAACACCAGCCAATGCTAGCTTTAGCGATTGTTTTTAGCAGAGGAAGCATTTTATAGCGACAGACGTAAAAATGAGAATGAACGGATTATCATCTACAAGTGTGGGATTTAATATAGTCATCATAATTATTGATCATAGAGTGAACGGGCCTCAACACATCTATACTCAATATGAGTGCGAAACTCGCTGCGTTTATTCGATTAATAATCGTTCGCGGTCAGTGACGACACGTGACGTCCCGTGCCACACTGACAGACCAACGGCAGACGAGTGTGAGGTACACGTTTAAAACGCACTAATGAACATAAACACGATTATCAATGAACACATAAACTGTGTAACATCTATAATCCACCGTGCTGCAGATCCAACCGCAGATATTTCCTCAAATCTCCCGCCTATCAAGAAGAAACTCCGTTATGAATATTGCTTATAATATTACAGTTCACGTGGTTATTTTAGTTATTAGTTATTCGAGAAACGGCGCGAGCTGCTAAGCTAACAGTTTACTCATAACCCGAGGCTTTCAATATGTGAACGCACACGATCGGTGCGTTCTGCTGTGTGAACGCGACGCCAGGTGTTTCCAGACGCTCCCGGTACCGGACAGGGTTCTAGCGGTGAACCACGAGCCGGAGCGCCGCGCCGCGACGCCTAGCGTCAGCGCCTGTCAAGCGCGTTTCTCTCATGCAGCAAGAGTCAGCGTCAGTGTGCCACGCATAAACAGTAGAAAAGATCCGTACCATTCTCTTCAGCGTTCAGACTCACGCGTCGCGACCCAGGGCGTCTAGCCATCTATCGGCGCGTCGCGTCTCGGGAAGCCGCGGGAGGAGAGCCCGGTGGCGGCGGAGGGATTCGTGTGCGTCCGCTGAAGCTCCAGCGGAAGGTGGATTTTTCATAATTGTGCGACTCCCGAGTCCAGACTGACGCGGCGTGACGCGTCGCTCGAGCCCGTCCCTCCCGCTGTGAGTCAGAGCCGCGGCGCGTCACATGACCGGGGCGGAGCGCGCGGCGCGTCGGGATCACTGACACCTACAGGCTACGTTTATTGTTATCATAGCACACCTCACGAGCGGCGCGCAGGGCGCATGCGGGAACTACAGTTCATCAGTTAACGCGTTAACTTACAGTGAGCAGGACATCTGGCACATCTGTTCATCTGTGTTCATGTTAGTTCATCAAAGCACAGTGTGATCACAGTGCATTAAAGACACTTCATATAAAACGGTCCATGGCAACACTTTACAATAGGCTACGGTTCATTAGTTAACATGAACAATACTTCTGCAGCATTTATTAATCTTAGTTCGTGTTAATATCAACATTTACTAATACATTATTAAAATCAAAGGTTGTGTAGTTAACATTAGTTAATGCACTGAGAACTAACATTAACAAAGATTAATAAATACTGTAACTAATGTATTGCTCATGGTTAGTTAATACACTAATGAACTTTATTATAACGTGTTACCCATTATTTTTTCTCTCAATTCTAAATTATATCTGACAATTCACATGTTTTCTATAAATAAATATATAAACTCGCAATTTCGTGAGATTAAAAGTCACAATTACCATTATTATTATAATTTTTTATCCCGTGCC
>NC_136883.1:38484500-38487000 GCF_949152265.1 Phoxinus phoxinus | reverse complement strand
CAGTCCTGTGTGTGTTACAGTCCTGTGTGTGTGTGTGTGTGTGTGTGTTACAGTCCTGTGTATGTGTGTGTGTGTGTTACAGTCCTGCGTGTGTTACAGTCCTGCGTGTGTTACAGTCCTCTGTGTGTGTGTGTGTGTGTGTGTGTGTGTGTGTGTGTGAGTGTGTGTTACAGTCCTCTCTGTGTGTGTGTGTGTGTGTGTGTTACAGTCCTCTCTGTGTGTGAGTGTGTGTTACAGTCCTCTCTGTGTGTGTGTGTGTGTGTGTGTGTGTGTGTGTGAGTGTGTGTTACAGTCCTCTCTGTGTGTGTGTGTGTGTGTGTGTGTGAGTGTGTGTTACAGTCCTCTCTGTGTGTGAGTGTGTGTTACAGTCCTCTCTGTGTGTGTGTGTGTGTTACAGTCCTCTCTGTGTGTGTGTGTGTGTGTGTGTGTTACAGTCCTCTGTGTGTGTGTGTGTGTGTTACAGTCCTGTATGTGTGTGTGTGTGTGTGTTACAGTCCTCTGTGTGTGTGTGTGTGTGTGTGTGTGTGTGTGTGTGTGTGTAGTAGATGCTGATGATGCCATGCAAAGGAAAAATATGAAAGTCGAGTTAAAATAAATGAAAATGGATTAAACTGCATTAAGTTGCATGTAGGACCAGTTTATAATCACAGCGACAGTCTGTAAATGTTCATTATTCTTTAATATATTTACATGTTTTATCTATATATTGTTTATATTTATATATATATATATATATAGTTTATTTTATAAAAAAAAGTATTATTGTTATTAGATAATTGTATGAATATATGAGTACTCAATGTATTAACATTAAAGTGAGGGTTAAAGCTTTAGAGGACTCGCTGTTGTCGAGTACAACACTCGTTAAAGTGACAGGACGTCAGTAAAGCAGGCGGTGTCCGACACACACGTGACTGAGCAGAACGCGTGCAGCGACAGATCGGACGCCGCCATTGGCTGAGAGCAAGTCAGCGGTGGCGATGTCGTGTGTGTGTGCGGCAGAGCGGGAAAGGCTCCGTGTGTTAGTTGGAGAACATGAAAACATGTGATAAACACAGGGCTGGAGAGACAGAAGCAGCGGGACACACAGGTGATGCGTGCGCTCTAGCGCCGCCCGGTGGTGTGCAGGAGAACTGCAGGAACACAGGCATGAGGAGAAGCTCAGCAAACACAACACAGACTAGAACAAGAGCTCAAACCTGATAACAACGGCTTCCTAGACTCGTCCAGGACCTGATGGAGACCAAGTCACATGTAACACAGCAGTCTTATATCACGTCTCTCACACACACACACACACACACAGTAGGGGTGTAACTATATATCCCAAAACTGCAACTATATAGTGGATAACTGTGAGAAAATATTCAGTTTTCAGAGTTTAGTGTCAGTATAATGTTGAATATAATGTATAATAATGGGAATATTTGTGTGATAATGCCAAATGTCTTATTACCAGTAAAAGTGTTCTACATTATTTTAAATATATCTATTCAGAGACAGTGACAGCATATTCGTCTGAAATAATGCAGTATTTTCATCTTCAGGATCATGAATATTTGAATATGAATCTTTTTTCCCCTTATCGAAACATTCTTAAAGGATTAGTTCACTTTAAAACACTTTTGCTGATAGTTTCCTCACCCCGATGTCATCAAGATGTCCATGTCTTTCTTTCTTCAGTGGAAAAGAAATGAAGGTTTTTGATGAACACATTTCTCCATATAATGGACGTCAATGGGCCCCAAACGGGTCAAGGTCCAGATGACAGTGTCAGCGCCGCTTCAACGGGCTTTAAACGACACCAGACGATGAATACGGGTCTTATCTAGCGAAACCATCGTCATTTCACAAATAAATAAACAAGTTTAAGTTTTATAAGCACAAGCGCTCGCCTTGCTCTGTTCTGTGATGCGCGTTCGTGACGTCACGTGATACGCAGTTACGCTGTAAAGGTCACGCTTCTGTGAGAAGTAAAACATTTCTGTCCTGACGAAAATGTTCTTTTAGGCTTTTTAATATTCCAACACCAGGATACACACACGAGATGGGCATTTTAACCGATAAACTGACACAAAGACATTTGAATATGTGTGTATGGTCCTCCTTCCGCACATCTGTAAACACTGACTCGTCAAGCGTGACCTTTACAGCGTAACTGCGTATCACGTGACGTCACGAACGCGCATCACAGAACAGAGCAAGGCGAGCGCTTGTGCTTATAAAACTTAAACTTGTTTATTTATGTTTGAAATGACGATGGTTTCGCTAGATAAGACCCGTATTCATCGTCTGGTGTCGTTTAAAGCCCGTTGAAGCGGCGCTGACACTGTCATCTGGACCTTGACCCGTTTGGGGCCCATTGACGTCCATTATATGGAGAAATGTGTTCATCAAAAACCTTCATTTCTTTTCCACTGAAGAAAGAAAGACATGGACATCTTGATGACATCGGGGAGAGTAAACTATCAGCAAAAGTGTTTTAAAGTGTACTAATCCT
>NC_136883.1:38454500-38469500 GCF_949152265.1 Phoxinus phoxinus | reverse complement strand
TCGTCGATTCACTCAGACACTCGCCGATTCACTCAAACACTCGCTGATTCACTCAAACAATCACAGATTCACTCAAACACTCGCTGATTCACTCAGACACTCGCCGATTCACTCAGACACTCGCAGATTCACTCAAACACTCGTCGATTCACTCAGACACTCGCCGATTCACTCGAGACACTCGCCGATTCACTCAGACACTCGCCGATTCACTCAGACACTCGCCGATTCACTCAGACACTCGCCGATTCACTCAGACACTCGCCGATTCACTCAGACACTTGCCGATTCACTCAGACACTCGCCGATTCACTCAGACACTCGCCGATTCACTCAGACACTCGCCGATTCACTCAGACACTCGCAGATTCACTCAGACACTCGCCGATTCACTCAGACACTCGCCGATTCACTCAGACACTCGCCGATTCACTCAGACACTCGCCGATTCACTCAGACACTCGCCGATTCACTCAGACACTCGCCGATTCACTCAGACACTCGCCGATTCACTCAGACACTCGCCGATTCACTCAGACACTCGCCGATTCACTCAGACACTCGCAGATTCACTCAGACACTCGCCGATTCACTCAGACACTCGCCGATTCACTCAGACACTCGCCGATTCACTCAGACACTCGCCGATTCACTCAGACACTCGCCGATTCACTCAGACACTCGCCGATTCACTCAGACACTCGCCGATTCACTCAGACACTCGCCGATTCACTCAGACACTCGCCGATTCACTCAGACACTCGCCGATTCACTCAGACACTCGCCGATTCACTCAGACACTCGCCGATTCACTCAGACGCTCGCCGATTCACTCAGACACTCGCCGATTCACTCAAACGCTCGCCGATTCACTCAAACGCTCGCCGATTCACTCAGACACTCGCCGATTCACTCAAGCACTCGCCGATTCACTCAAACACTCGCCGATTCACTCAAGCACTCGCCGATCCACTCAAGCACTCGCCGATTCACTCAAGCACTCGCCGATTCACTCAAGCACTCGCCGATTCACTCAAGCACTCGCCGATCCACTCAAGCACTCGCCGATTCACTCAAGCACTCGCCGATTCACTCAAACACTCGCCGATTCACTCAAACACTTGCCGATTCACTCAAACACTCGCCGATTCACTCAGACACTCGCTGATCCACTCAAGCACTCGCCGATTCACTCAAGCACTCGCCGATTCACTCAGACACTCGCTGATCCACTCAAGCACTCGCCGATTCACTCAAGCACTCGCCGATTCACTCAGACACTCGCTGATCCACTCAAGCACTCGCCGATTCACTCAGACACTCGCTGATTCACTCAAGCACTCGCCGATTCACTCAGACACTCGCTGATCCACTCAAGCACTCGCCGATTCACTCAGACACTCGCTGATCCACTCAAGCACTCGCCGATTCACTCAGACACTCGCTGATTCACTCAAGCACTCGCCGATTCACTCAGACACTCGCTGATCCACTCAAGCACTCGCCGATTCACTCAGACACTCGCTGATTCACTCAAGCACTCGCCGATTCACTCAAGCACTCGCTGATTCACTCAGACACTCGCCGATTCACTCAGACACTCGCTGATTCACTCAGACACTCGCTGATTCACTCAGACACTCGCTGATTCACTCAAGCACTCGCCGATTCACTCAAGCACTCGCTGATTCACTCAGACACTTGCCGATTCACTCAGACACTCGCTGATTCACTCAAACACTCGCTGATTCACTCAAACACTCGCCGATTTACTCAGACACTCGCTGATTCACTCAAACACTCGCCGATTCACTCAGACACTTGCCGATTCACTCAGACACTCGCTGATTCACTCAAACACTCGCTGATTCACTCAAACACTCGCCGATTTACTCAGACACTCGCTGATTCACTCAAACACTCGCCGATTCACTCAAACACTCGTTGATTCACTCAGACACTCAAACACTCGTTGATTCACTCAGACACTCGCCGATTCACTCAGACACTCAAACACTCGTTGATTCACTCAGACACTCGCTGATTCACTCAGACACTCGCTGATTCACTCAGACACTCGCTGATTCACTCAGACACTCGCTGATTCACTCAGACACTCGCTGTAACTGCTGACGCTGATGCCACGCAGAATATGGCGATGTTCACATAAACTACATCTCAGTCACGTTCCTGTGTGTGTGAGACTCACCCAACCACTTGTAGAAGAAGTACATGAGCACGAGCATCACACACATCATGGCCACGAAAATCAGCACCTTCAGCGGAGAGTAGAGCGAGAGTTCACTGCTGTCGCCCTGACCCTCACACAGCTCTGACGACGGGCCCGCCTCCTGCTTCGCTCTGCACACACACACACAGCGTCAACACTCGCGTCACATGACACGTGCACTGGCCTGAACCGGTGATGTCACTCACTTCTCGGCCGCTCCGCTCCAGAACCCGCCCATGGTCACCGTGAACACCGCGATCAGTAACATGAGGATGATGCTGGCGTCGAACGCAGGCACAGGGGGAGCGTATAACCTCACCTCCATTCCCTGAGGAAACACCTGACACACACACACACACACGTGTTAACATTCACTCTCACACACACACACACACACACACACACACACACACACACACACACACACGTGTTAACATTCACTCTCACACACACACACGTGTTAACATTCACTCTCTCTCACACACACACACACACACACACACACACACACACGTGTTAAAATTCACTCTCACACACACACACACGTGTTAATATTCACTCTCACACACACATACACACGTGTTAACATTCACTCTCACTCTCACACACACATGTGTTAATATTCACTCTCACACACACACACACACACACACACACACGTGTTAACATTCACTCTCACACACACACACACACGTGTTAACATTCACTCTCACACACACACGTGTTAACATTCACTCTCACACACACACGTGTTAATATTCACTCTCACACACGTGTTATACTCTGACTGACTGACTCACTCTCTGACTGACTGACTCACTCTCTGACTGACTGACTCACTCTCTGACTGACTGACCCACTCTCTGACTGACTGACTCACTCTCTGACTGACTGACCCACTCTCTGACTCACTCACTCACTCTCTGACTGACTGACCCACTCTCTGACTGACTGACTCACTCTCTGACTGACTGACTGACTCACTCTCTGACTGACTGACTCACTCTCTGACTGACTGACTCACTCTCTGACTGACTGACTCACTCTCTGACTGACTGACTGACTCACTCTCTGACTGACTGACCCACTCTCTGACTGACTGACCCACTCTCTGACTGACTGACTGACTCACTCTCTGACTGACTGACTGACTCACTCTCTGACTGACTGACTCACTCTCTGACTGACTGACCCACTCTCTGACTGACTGACTCACTCTCTGACTGACTGACCCACTCTCTGACTGACTGACTCACTCTCTGACTGACTGACCCACTCTCTGACTGACTGACTCACTCTCTGACTGACTGACCCACTCTCTGACTGACTGACTCACTCTCTGACTGACTGACTCACTCTCTGACTGACTGACTCACTCTCTGACTGACTGACTCACTCTCTGACTGACTGACCCACTCTCTGACTGATTGACCCACTCTCTGACTGACTGACCCACTCTCTGACTGACTGACCCACTCTCTGACTGACTGACTCACTCTCTGACTGACTGACCCACTCTCTGACTGACTGACCCACTCTCTGACTGACTGACTCACTCTCTGACTGACTGACCCACTCTCTGACTGACTGACTCACTCTCTGACTGACTGACTCACTCTCTGACTGACTGACCCACTCTCTGACTGACTGACCCACTCTCTGACTGACTGACCCACTCTCTGACTGACTGACTCACTCTCTGACTGACTGACTCACTCTCTGACTGACTGACTCACTCTCTGACTGACTGACCCACTCTCTGACTGACTGACTCACTCTCTGACTGACTGACCCACTCTCTGACTGACTGACCCACTCTCTGACTGACTGGCCCACTCTCTGACTGACTGACCCACTCTCTGACTGACTGACTCACTCTCTGACTGACTCACTCTCTGACTCACTCACTCTCTGACTCACTCACTCACTCTCTGACTGACTGACTCACTCTCTGACTGACTCACTCTCTGACTCACTCACTCACTCTCTGACTCACTCACTCACTCTCTGACTCACTCACTCACCCTCTGACTGACTGACTCACTCTCTGACTGACTGACCCACTCTCTGACTGACTGACTCACTCTCTGACTGACTGACTCACTCTCTGACTGACTGACTCACTCTCTGACTACTCTCTGACTGACTGACTACTCTCTGACTGACTGACTCACTCTCTGACTGACTGACTCACTCTCTGACTGACTGACTCACTCTCTGACTGACTGACTCACTCTCTGACTGACTGACTGACTCACTCTCTGACTGACTGACTGACTCACTCTCTGACTGACTGACTGACTCACTCTCTGACTGACTGACTGACTCACTCTCTGACTGACTGACTGACTCACTCTCTGACTGACTGACTGACTCACTCTCTGACTGACTGACTGACTCACTCTCTGACTGACTGACTGACTCACTCTCTGACTGACTGACTGACTCACTCTCTGACTGACTGACTGACTCACTCTCTGACTGACTGACTGACTCACTCTCTGACTGACTGACTCACTCTCTGACTGACTGACTCACTCTCTGACTGACTGACTCACTCTCTGACTGACTGACTCACTCTCTGACTGACTGACTCACTCTCTGACTCACTCACTCACTCTCTGACTGACTGACTCACTCTCTGACTGACTGACTCACTCTCTGACTGACTGACTCACTCTCTGACTGACTGACTCACTCTCTGACTGACTGACTCACTCTCTGACTGACTGACTGACTCACTCTCTGACTGACTGACTGACTCACTCACTCTCTGACTGACTGACTGACTCACTCTCTGACTGACTGACTGACTGACTCACTCTCTGACTGACTGACTCACTCTCTGACTGACTGACTCACTCTCTGACTGACTGACTCACTCTCTGACTGACTGACTCACTCTCTGACTGACTGACTCACTCTCTGACTCACTCACTCACTCTCTGACTCACTCACTCACTCTCTGACTGACTGACCCACTCTCTGACTGACTGACTCACTCTCTGACTCACTCACTCACTCACTCTCTGACTCACTCACTCACTCTCTGACTGACTGACTCACTCTCTGACTCACTCACTCACTCACTCTCTGACTCACTCACTCACTCTCTGACTGACTGACCCACTCTCTGACTGACTGACTCACTCTCTGACTGACTGACTCACTCTCTGACTCACTCACTCACTCTCTGACTCACTCACTCACTCTCTGACTGACTGACTCACTCTCTGACTCACTCACTCACTCTCTGACTCACTCACTCACTCACTCACTCACTCACTCACTCACTCACTCTCTGACTCACTCACTCACTCACTCACTCTCTGACTCACTCACTCTCTGACTCACTCACTCTCTGACTCACTCACTCTCTGACTCACTCACTCTCTGACTCACTCACTCACTCACTCACTCACTCACTCACTCACTCACTCACTCACCTGCAGCGCGTCCAGGAGGTCCCGGTATCTCAGCAGGGCCAGAGGAATCTTCACCTTGTTGTTCTTTGAGTCGTTGGCTGACGGCAACTCCTGGTAAGATCATGTTCACACACTGAGGATTCTCACTGGTGTTTGTAAGGATTCGCACTGGTGTTTGTAAGGATTCGCACTGGTGTTTGTAAGGATTCGCACTGGTGTTTGTAAGGATTCGCACTGGTGTTTGTAAGGATTCGCACTGGTGTTTGTAAGGATTCACACTGGTGTTTGTAAGGATTCACACTGGTGTTTGTAAGGATTCACACTGGTGTTTGTAAGGATTCGCACTGGTGTTTGTAAGGATTCGCACTGGTGTTTGTAAGGATTCGCACTGGTGTTTGTGAGGATTCACACTGGTGTTTGTGAGGATTCACACTGGTGTTTGTGAGGATTCACACTGGTGTTTGTGAGGATTCACACTGGTGTTTGTGAGGATTCACACTGGTGTTTGTGAGGATTCACACTGGTGTTTGTGAGGATTCACACTGGTGTTTGTGAGGATTCACACTGGTGTTTGTAAGGATTCACACTGGTGTTTGTAAGGATTCACACTGGTGTTTGTGAGGATTCACACTGGTGTTTGTGAGGATTCACACTGGTGTTTGTGAGGATTCACACTGGTGTTTGTGAGGATTCACACTGGTGTTTGTGAGGATTCACACTGGTGTTTGTGAGGATTCACACTGGTGTTTGTAAGGATTCACACTGGTGTTTGTAAGGATTCACACTGGTGTTTGTAAGGATTCACACTGGTGTTTGTGAGGATTCACACTGGTGTTTGTGAGGATTCACACTGGTGTTTGTAAGGATTCACACTGGTGTTTGTAAGGATTCACACTGGTGTTTGTAAGGATTCACACTGGTGTTTGTGAGGATTCACACTGGTGTTTGTGAGGATTCACACTGGTGTTTGTGAGGATTCACACTGGTGTTTGTAAGGATTCACACTGGTGTTTGTGAGGATTCACACTGGTGTTTGTAAGGATTCACACTGGTGTTTGTGAGGATTCACACTGGTGTTTCACACAAACTCTTACCAGATTGCTGTTGCTGGCGATCAGAAGCACAGACACACCCAGATCCTGAGCAACCAGAGCTTTCTGACTGGACTTACAGCCTCCATCCATCACGACCACAGCCTGACCCTTCGCCAAGCCCGTGGTCACAAGATCCGCAGAACACAGCTGAGAGGACGTCAGGTTCACCAGGGGATACCCCACCTAATAAAAAAATAAAATAAAAAATGAATAAAAAAACTTTCAAGATAATAAGACATGCTTTTTGATTGCTAAAATGTAACCATTAAAACGTAGCTCCGAAAAATTCCAACAGAATTTGGGAATGAATCTTTCCCGGCCCAACTCTCTCACCGCTGCTCTCAGGCTGTCGGAGATGTTGCTCCAGGACGAGTTGAACACCAGACAGTATTCTCTGAATGTAGATCCATTAGATGCTCGCAGAATCGCCTCCTGACTGGCAATCTGTGAGAGAAACACAAAACACTCACCGATTCACTCAAACACTCACTGATTCACTCAAACACTCACTGATTCACTTAAACACTTACCGATTCACTCAAACACTCACCGATTCACTCAAACACTCACCGATTCACTCAAACACTCGCCGATTCACTCAAACACTCACTGATTCACTCAAACACTCACTGATTCACTTAAACACTCACCGATTCACTCAAACACTCACCGATTCACTCAAACACTCACCGATTCACTCAAACACTCGCCGATTCACTCAAACGCTCGCCGATTCACTCAAACACTCGCCGATTCACTCAAACACTCACCGATTCAGCCGATTCACTCAAACGCTCGCCGATTCACTCAAACACTCATCGATTCACACAAACACTCGCAGATTCACTCAAACACTCGCCGAGTCACTCAGACACTCGCCGATTCACTCAAACACTCGCCGATTCACTCAGACACTCGCCGATTCACTCAGACACTCGCCGATTCACTCAGACACTCGCCGATCCCATTAGACACTCGCCGATTCACTCAGACACTCGCCGATTCTCTCAAACACTCACAGATTCACTCAAACACTCGCCGATTCACTCAGACACTCGCCGAGTCACTCAGACACTCGCCGATTCACTCAGACACTCGCCGATTCACTCAGACACTCGCCGATTCACTCAGACACTCGCCGATTCACTCAGACACTCGCCGATCCCATTAGACACTCATCGATTCACACAAACACTCGCAGATTCACTCAAACACTCGCCGAGTCACTCAGACACTCGCCGATTCACTCAAACACTCGCCGATTCACTCAGACACTCGCCGATTCACTCAGACACTCGCCGATTCACTCAGACACTCGCCGATCCCATTAGACACTCGCCGATTCACTCAGACACTCGCCGATTCTCTCAAACACTCACAGATTCACTCAGACACTCGCCGATCCCATTAGACACTCGCCGATTCACTCAGACACTCGCCGATTCTCTCAAACACTCGCCGATTCACTCAAACGCTCGCCGATTCACTCAAACACTCGCCGATTCACTCAAACACTGGCCGATTCACTCAAACGCTCGCCGATTCACTCAAACACTCATCGGTTCACACAAACACTCGCAGATTCACACAAACACTCGCCGATTCACTCAGACATTTGCCGAGTCACTCAAACACTCGCCGATTCACTCAAACACTCGCCGATTCACTCAGACACTCGCCGATTCACTCAGACACTCGCCAATCCCCTTAGACAGTCGCCGATTCACTCAAACACTTGCCGATTCACTCAGACAGTCGCCGATTCACTCAGACAGTCGCCGATTCACTCAAACACTCGCCGATTCACTCAGACACTCGCCGATTCACTCAGACACTCGCCGATCCCATTAGACACTCGCTGTAATTCACACAAACACTCGCTGTAATTCACTCAAACACACGCCGATTCCATTAGACACTCGCTGTAATTCACACAAACACTCGCCGATCCCATTAGACACTCGCTGTAATTCACACAAACACTCGCTGATTCACTCAGACACTCGCCGATCCCATTAGACACTCGCTGTAATTCACACAAACACTCGCCGATTCACTCAGACACTTGCTGATTCACTCAGACACTCGCTGATTCACTCAGACACTCGCTGATTCACTCAAACACTCGCCGATTCACTCAGACACTCGCTGATTCACTCAGACACTCGCTGATTCACTCAAACACTCGCCGATTCAACCAGACACTCGCTGATTCACTCAGATACTCGCTGATTCACTCAAACACTCGATGATTCACTCAAACACTCGCCGATTCACTCAAACACTCGCCGATTCACTCAGACACTCGCCGATTCACTCAAACACTCGCAGATTCACTCAAACACTCGCAGATTCACTCAAGCACTCGCTGATTCACTCAAACACTCGCAGATTCACTCAAGCACTCGCTGATTCACTCAAACACTCGCAGATTCACTCAAACACTCGCAGATTCACTCAAACACTCGCAGATTCACTCAAGCACTCACCGATTCACTCAAACACTCGCCGATTCACTCAAACACTCGCCGATTCACTCAAGCACTCGCTGATTCACTCAAACACTCGCAGATTCACTCAAGCACTCGCTGATTCACTCAAACACTCGCAGATTCACTCAAACACTCGCAGATTCACTCAAACACTCGCAGATTCACTCAAGCACTCACCGATTCACTCAAACACTCGCCGATTCACTCAAACACTCGCCGATTCACTCAGACACTCGCTGTAATTCACTCAAACACTCGCAGATTCACTCAAACACTCGCTGTAATTCACTCAAACACTCGCTGTAATTCACTCAAACACTCGCAGATTCACTCAAACACTCGCTGTAATTCACTCAAACACTCGCAGATTCACTCAAACACTCGCTGTAATTCACTCAAACACTCGCTGTAATTCACACAAACACTCACTGTAATTCACTCAGACACTCGCTGATTCACTCAGACACTCACAGATTCACTCAGACACTCGCTGATTCACTCAGACACTCACAGATTCACTCAGACACTCGCCGATTCACTCAGACACTCGTCGATTCACTCAGACACTCGCTGTAATTCACTCAAACACTCACTGTAATTCACTCAGACACTCGCTGATTCACACAAACACTCGCCGATTCACTCAGACACTCGCTGTAATTCACACAAACACTCACTGTAATTCAATCAGACACTCGCTGATTCACTCAAACACTCGCTGATTCACTCAGACACTCGCTGATCCACTCAAACACTCACAGATTCACTCAGACACTCGCCGATTCACTCAAACACTCGCTGATTCACTCAAACACTCGCAGATTCACTCAAACACTCGCTGATTCACTCAAACACTCGCCGATTAACTCAAACACTCGCCGATTCACTCAAACACTCGCCGATTCACTCAAACACTCGCTGATTCACTCAGACACTCGCTGATTCACTCAGACACTCGCTGATTCACTCAGACACTCACAAAATCACACAAACACTCGCCGATTCACTCAAACACTCGCCGATTCACTCAAACACTCGCCGATTCACTCAAACACTCGCCGATTCACTCAAACACTCGCTGATTCACTCAAACACTCACAGATTCACTCAAACACTCGCTGATTCACTCCGATTCACTCAAACACTCGCCGATTCACTCAGACACTCGCCGATTCACTCAAACACTCGCTGATTCACTCAAACACTCGCTGATTCACTCAAACACTCGCCGATTCACTCAAACACTCGCCGATTCACTCAAACACTCGCTGATTCACTCTGATTCACTCAAACACTCGCTGATTCACTCAGACACTCGCTGATTCACTCAAACACTCGCCGATTCACTCAAACACTCACAGATTCACTCAAACACTCGCTGATTCACTCAGACACTCGCTGATTCACTCAAACACTCGCCGATTCACTCAGACACTCACAGATTCACTCAGACACTCGCTGATTCACTC
This sequence comes from Phoxinus phoxinus, assembly GCF_949152265.1. Lineage (NCBI taxonomy): Eukaryota > Metazoa > Chordata > Actinopteri > Cypriniformes > Leuciscidae > Phoxinus > Phoxinus phoxinus. The sequence goes on along the minus strand of NC_136883.1, from coordinate 38,458,790 downwards.
AAACACTCACAGATTCACTCAAACACTCGCTGATTCACTCAAACACTCGCCGATTCACTCAGACACTCGCCGATTCACTCAAACACTCGCTGATTCACTCTGATTCACTCAAACACTCGCTGATTCACTCAAACACTCGCCGATTCACTCAGACACTCGCCGATTCACTCAGACACTCGCCGATTCACTCAAACACTCGCTGTAATTCACTCAAACACTCGCTGATTCACTCTGATTCACTCAAACACTCGCTGATTCACTCAGACACTCGCCGATTCACTCAGACACTCGCTGATTCACTCAGACACTCGCCGATTCACTCAAACACTCGCTGATTCACTCAGACACTCGCTGATTCACTCAAACACTCGCTGATTCACTCAGACACTCGCTGATTCACTCAAACACTCGCAGATTCACTCAAACACTCGCTGATTCACTCAAACACTCGCTGATTCACTCTGATTTACTCAAACACTCACTGATTCACTCAAACACTCGCTGATTCACTCTGATTAACTCAAACACTCGCCGATTCACTCAAACACTCGCCGATTCACTCAAACACTCGCCGATTCACTCAAACACTCGCCGATTCACTCAAACACTCGCTGATTCACTCAAACACTCACAGATTCACTCAAACACTCGCTGATTCACTCCGATTCACTCAAACACTCGCCGATTCACTCAGACACTCGCCGATTCACTCAAACACTCGCTGATTCACTCAAACACTCGCTGATTCACTCAAACACTCGCCGATTCACTCAAACACTCGCCGATTCACTCAAACACTCGCTGATTCACTCTGATTCACTCAAACACTCGCTGATTCACTCAGACACTCGCTGATTCACTCAAACACTCGCCGATTCACTCAAACACTCACAGATTCACTCAAACACTCGCTGATTCACTCAGACACTCGCTGATTCACTCAAACACTCGCCGATTCACTCAGACACTCACAGATTCACTCAGACACTCGCTGATTCACTCAAACACTCACAGATTCACTCAAACACTCGCTGATTCACTCAAACACTCGCCGATTCACTCAGACACTCGCCGATTCACTCAAACACTCGCTGATTCACTCTGATTCACTCAAACACTCGCTGATTCACTCAAACACTCGCCGATTCACTCAGACACTCGCCGATTCACTCAGACACTCGCCGATTCACTCAAACACTCGCTGTAATTCACTCAAACACTCGCTGATTCACTCTGATTCACTCAAACACTCGCTGATTCACTCAGACACTCGCCGATTCACTCAGACACTCGCTGATTCACTCAGACACTCGCCGATTCACTCAAACACTCGCTGATTCACTCAGACACTCGCTGATTCACTCAAACACTCGCTGATTCACTCAGACACTCGCTGATTCACTCAAACACTCGCAGATTCACTCAAACACTCGCTGATTCACTCAAACACTCGCTGATTCACTCTGATTCACTCAAACACTCACTGATTCACTCATTAGTGGCGCCTCAGGCTTTCAGACTGACTTTCTGCGCTTACCTGAGAGCAAAACAACACCAGCAGGAGGAATATCGACTCTTTCATTGGCATTCCTGTCATATCCACCTCAAAGCTCGACAGAACGCGAGTTCAGAGGAGTTTCTGCTCTCGTATTTTTATTGAAAATCGCTTTTAAAATCGTAAACTCACTATCTAGGTTTAGCTTCTGTCATGTTTACAGTGACTGTGAACTACTTTCGCTTCCTCTTCCGCGTTCGGTCGCTCGATCACGTGACTGCGACGCGTCACGCTAAACGTCAAAAAATACAAAAATAGACATAAAAGCTCAGTTTTTGCAGGTTCCTCTATTTTTATCATACGCACTTAATCAATTTTTTTTCTCAAAGTCTTTCCTCGCAGACTGATACACTGCATAATTTTGAGCTGGTATTATTTTTGTCTGTATTAATCTTTAAAGAAAACAGCATTTTTATGTAGAATTAAAAAAAACAAGCAATATAATACGGCAAATAATAATCATAATGAAAACTTAAAAACATATAAGAACAAAACATGTTATGCTAAAAAGTAAAAAAATATGTATATATATATATTATTCATATTAATAACCAAGAGCTGAAAGTACTAAAGATAAGTTGTTATTTCCTCAAAGGTCTGGAGATCTCAGCCTGTGAAACACCAGAGCAGAGATTCAGTTCATGTGAGGAATGAGGAAGTGTGAATATGATTATAATAATGATGTATTTCCTCTTATGAAGTGTGATTGATGAGATTCAGATGCAAAGTCTTACAAGGTTGTAATTTTATTTAGGCATCAGAATGAAATGAACACGATTTGTACAAAAATACTTTCCTGTCAACGCGTCCCGTAAGAGCATTGCACAAATATTACAGTGAGATGCACATTTCAAGTTTACAGCACATTTAAAAGATAAAAACTGAAACAAAAGGAATATTCCACGAGCCAGGGAACATCGGAAAGGTACAAAACGTAACAAAAGGCAGTTCTTGCAGACCTAACAACAGCGTTGGGTGTGTGTGTGTGTGCGTGTGTGTGTGTGTGTCTGTGTGTGTGTGTCTGTGTGTGTGTGTTTGTGAAAGAGTGTGTGTGTGTCTGTGTGTGCGTGTGTGTGTTTGTGAAAGAGTGTGTGTGTGTGTGTGTGTGTTTGTGTGGCCCAGCCACCATTAACCCATGACATATATCCAGATTCACGGGTAGATGTGCTCAGTTTGATCCTCACACACACACACACACACACACTCTACGGTCACAGGTTTGTGCAGAACAATCATCAAGCAGTAAAAGAGGAGCAGTGCTTCCATTACACAATATCTACAGCCGTCCGACGCGCGTCTTCAGGTGGACTTCAGCGTCTGCAACACACACACACACACACACGTCAATAAAAGTACAAGTTAATACAGTAAATGGTTATAAATCTTCCTCATCAAGCAGTGATTCTACTTTAAAAGCAGAGTTCTCCCATTAATAGTCATTAATTAAAACCTGTAAGACTTTAGTTCATATTCAAAAACACAAGATATGATATTTCTGATGATATCTGAGAGCTCTCTGTCCCTCATTCGCCCGTCTATGCAACTCATAAAGTTGTAAATTGAGTGGTTTAGTCCAAATTGTCTGGAAAGAATCGATGGCTTTATATATGAACAGATATTGATATATGAATATGAACACTGGTCGACTGAGGGACAGGAGCTTTCATCATAAACGCCTTGACTTGTGTTTTGAAGATGATCTAAAGCCATAAGGGTTTGGAACGTCCGAATCGCAAGAAATACATTCGGAATATATCGAGAGAGAAAAAGCAATTATCTTTTTATTTTTGTATTCTGTAGTGAGAATAAAACAGAACTGTGAGATTAAAAAAGTCACAATTACCTTTTAATTTTCATATTCCATGGCGGAACAAAACAACCTAGAAACAGAAAGAAAGAATTGTGAGATTAGAAGGACTGGATGTGGAACGCACTTCTCATGGTGTGTGTAAGACACAGCGCTACAGTTTCATGCTTTTGTTGCAGTTATTGTTGGCCATAAGACAGAGATCTGATATTCTTTAGTTTTGAACTGAAGAATATTCGGTATATTAACTTTGGCATGGATTTTATTGAAAAGAGCTTCGGCTCATGTAACCAGAAGTTTTAAAGCTGCAGTGTGTAAGTTCTAATGGTGAGGTTGAGAACTGCACCCAACAGAAGTTACGGTGGCCGACAGGAAGTGATGTCGCCGTCTGAGACAGCAGAGAGTAGCCAGTTAAGCAATGAGGTTTCTTTACAAAGATAAATTAAGAAATTAGGTTTACTTTATTATTCGCTGACTTTAGCTCGCTTCTTATCATGAAGAACAACATCTGTGAATACGCTGCGAAAGATCCAGACGTCAGGGAAAAATGGATGCACTTTATTTTTTGCGGACGTCTCAGTCACGGCAGTGTTAGTTTAAGCGTTTGTTCTGTACATTTGAAGGATGACTGTTTTGAGCTTTGCCAGAAAACTGTTGCTCAAAGATAAGTCCGTGCCGACTATTCTGGGCTCAACAACGACGACGCAAACTGTAAGTAATGTATTTAAAACTTTAAACTACTTTTTAAATACGCTGATCCGCACAGGTTCTGGCTGGGGGCGTTAATAATTGATGCATAGGCACTGACGTTAGCCAATCACAGCAGTGGGCGTTAACACTGAACTCTTAAAGGGGAAACACCCCCAGAACAGACTGTGTGAATCAGAGGATGAGGAACAGGGAAAAGGTCATAAATCACTACATTTTA
>NC_136883.1:38407000-38437000 GCF_949152265.1 Phoxinus phoxinus | reverse complement strand
GGCTAAGCTATTTTAATATTTGGTGAATAACTCCTGCCATAGTCACTCAAAACTGGGATGGCAATTCTAGTCACATTTATGTTGTTTCACAGTGTGTCACATTCTCCTGAAGGGGGCGTTTCCCACTCCGCCCCATTAATATTACAGTTTCTCTCTCTCACACACAAGGCCGGACTTACCATTGGGCTTGACTGGGCTCAAGCCCATGGGCCCCGCTCAATAGGGGGCCCCGCCCTTTTACGTTTGATTTTTTTCAATAATATATCCAGGGTGCGATTTGCCGGGGGGGAACGCGTGGGATTTCCCCCTTTCTGGTCAATGTATCCCTGCCTCTGCTTAATTATTTGTATCCCCGATGGGGATAAATTTATCCCCCCCTCAAAGTGATCATAGTGCTACTAGTGGCGAGACGGATCACAAAACTTATCACGGATCCGTGGTTTGATTAAAGTCAATTTTATTTTAAAATGATTACTCACTCACTCTTGAGCGTCTGGCGCGAGTGATTTCAATGTTAAGTCAATGTAACGCGCGTCTAGAGGTCCTGCGGCGCGGTGTTTAGCGCGGCGCGGTAGACGCGAGCCTCATTCGCGCATCCAGTTTGCGCGAATGAGGCGAATTGCTAACACAGATCATGTCTTTTCTATCATTTCACTGTAGCTCAGCATCGCGATCAGTGTTGTGCCAGTTCATACTTAAAAAGAACTAGCTCAAAGTTCAGTTCACACAGATGATAATGAACTAGTTCATGTCATAGTTCTTTTTTTTTTAAATGAACTAAGTTCACATATCTAAAAATGAACTAGTTCACGTTCATTTGTTAAATTATTTTAACAAAGATGTAGGCTATTATTAATAATAATGTTATTTCAACACAATATCTCGTTATTTCGAAATAATGTGTGCGTGCATCTGTAAATCCGGTGACGCGTGTATTGATTTTTATTAATGTGGTGAGGTGGTCCTTTTTTAAATAGGACTCCGCCCCAGGATTATTGGCAGCATTATTTGGACTATATAAAGGGTGTCCCTAGAGTGGTAGGATATTGCGTCATCCTCGCGTCATCTGGGTGTTGGCTGCCGGTGCTCGTCTGCTCGGTGTGTGTGCTGGTGTCTGGCGGGAGGGACGAATTGGATAGCTGGATCCTTTTACATCTACCTCGCTGCTATAGTTCCATGTGGGGAAAAGGAGAATTGATCACACGCATAACTCAGCCGGCTGTGAGGGATTCGCGCTCTACTGCTTGAGTTTACAGTCACATTGCTGCTGTATTTCCCAATCGCTCGAACCTGTAAAACAGCAGTGTTCATTTGGGCTGAGCGTGTGCTTTTTCTAGTAGGCTGGGTTCCATCTTAATGCGGGATATTCTCTTTTCCAAATTGTGGTAAGTTTGTCTTCTGTTGGGTGAGTTAACGATGGAGGACGAACTGCAGGAATTAAGAGAATTAATAGCTACATTAAAGGCTGACAATTTGAAGTTGCGTCAAGATCAAGCCCTGGCTAATTTGCCTGGTCCTAGTAGTGACCCTCCGAGGCTACCTGGGCCATCTGTCGGTACGTCTCAGCCTGCAGATACCGGAACACTACCTGAGCGCTTCGTGTTTATACCGCGGGACCGAAAGTGTTCAAAGTTTAATGGTAGGTCGGGCATAGGGATCAATGAGTGGGTGGAGGAAGTAAAGGCTTGCATGCGGGCCCGGCATTTATCCGAGGCGGACCAGTCCTTTTTCTTATTCGATCATTTGGAGGGGGAGGCACGTGAGGAAATTAAGTACCGGCCTGCTAGTGAACGGGAAGATCCCAGTAAAATTATCTCCGCTCTAACAGAACTCTATGGGTGTACCCAGTCGTACGTTGCCTTGCAGGAGTCTTTCTTCTCCAGGAGACAACAGGAGGGTGAGACATTGTTGGAATTTTCTCTTGCCCTTCTGGGTCTCCTGGAGAGGGTTAAGCAGCAGTCACCGGTCCCGTTGCCGAACGCCGAGGTATTGTTGCGTGATCAATTCGTGGAACATGTTCTCGACAGTACCCTTCGTCGGGAATTGAAGCAGTTGGTGCGTCGTCAGCCTACTGCTACACTGTTAGACATCCGTAGTGACGCTATTAGGTGGGAACGTGAGGGCATGCCGGGAGGGGCGAGAAATCGTAGCCATTCCGTTCCATTGGCTCATGGGTTTCAATATGGGGTGCAAGGTGGCGCACGACCGCAGGTTGACCGGCCTTCTCAGGCCTCCGAGATGAGTGAGATTAAAGAACTGTTAAAGCTACAGCAAAGTCAGTTAACTCAGCTCGCCCAGAGCGTTGCTCAATTACAGAATCCCTCTCGGAGCGTTCGGCCGGCTCATGGCAGCTCCGTTATATGTAGAAGATGTCAGAAACCTGGCCATTTTGCAAGAGATTGCAATGGAGAACGAGCCCCACCTCACTCACCCTTTCCTGACCGAACAGACACCAGGACACGTGGAGATAGGCAGCCCCATTCAGGCGCGGCATCGGGAAACTAGTTCCCGCCGAGTTGTTAAGCCAAAGCTCGGTCGGGGAAAGTGTAGGCTTACAGGGTAGTGACCGTAATGAGTCAGGGTCATCCTTAATGTCATCATGCCCTCATTTGGTCGTGGTTATGGGAGGTGTATCCGTGTCTTGTTTGATTGACACTGGTTCAATGGTGTCCACCCTTACTGAGAGCTGTTTTCGAGAACACTTTGAGCCATGGGGCCAGGACCGTCTAAAGACTTGTCAGTGGTTGCAGCTTAGGGCTGCGAATGGGCTGTCTATCCCTTACATAGGCTATATGGAGTTGGACGTAGAGCTCTGTGGGAGGTTGCTTTCAAGGTGTGGAGTGTTGGTGGTCCGGGATCCTCCTGGTGGAACCGGTGCTCAAGCCCCTGGTGTGTTGGGGATGAATGTATTGGGCCGGTGCTACCAAGAGCTCTTTGTCCAGCATGGGCCCTCTCTTTTTGACTCCCCACCTGCATTGAGTGCGCCCAATATAATTGTCCAAGCATTGCAACGCTGCCACCAGGCGAGTATTCAACCCTCTTTGGAGAGCATAGGTAGGGTGAAGGTACGTGGTCCCCGAGCGGATCGGATTCCAGGTGGTACGATTAAATTTGTAGCGGCCACTTGTTCAGAACGGTATTCTAGTGGCATTGCACTCTTTGAGCCTCCAGAGTTTGGCCTCCCGGTTGGGCTTTTAATTTCTCCCTCTTTGGTTAGAGTAATCAAGGGTACCGTGTATGTCCCCGTTGTGAATGTGGGAACTACCGACACTTTATTGTTCCCTCGTCGGACGATAGGTTCCTTAACCAGTGTGTCTGTTGTCAGTCTTCCCCCGGGAGTTTCGGAGCTCAGACCAGGAGCTGTTTGTTCAGTCTCTTCTCAAACCAGTGTTTTGACTGGGCAGGGACAGCTAGATGCAGTAGATCTATCTCATTTGCCGGCAGGAGACCAGAGGGAGGTTAAGGCTCTTCTCCATAAGTATCAGTCAGTGTTTTCCACTTTTGAGGGAGATGTGGGGTGTACAGATTTAATATCTCATGACATCCCCCTTCTTGATGATGCCCCCGTTCGGCAGAGATATCGGCGTATACCTCCATCCGATTATGAAGCAGTCAGGGCACATATTAACCAGCTATTAGAGACTCAAGTGATCCGAGAGAGCTGTAGCCCATACGCTTCACCAATCGTGCTCGTCAAGAAGAAAGATGGCAGTATACGCATGTGTGTAGACTATCGCCACCTAAATTCTAAGACGAGGAAGGATGCCTTTCCCTTGCCTCGGATTGAGGAGTCCCTGGACTCTTTGACGGGTGCCCGTTGGTTCTCCACGTTGGATTTAACCAGCGGGTACAACCAGGTGCCCGTCACGGATCGGGACAAGCATAAGACTGCCTTCTGCACCCCATTCGGTTTATTTGAGTGGAACAGAATGCCGTTTGGGCTTTGCAATGCCCCCAGTACGTTTCAGCGACTCATGGAGCGGTTGTTTGGTGACCAGCAGTGTCACTCCTTACTTCTGTATTTGGATGATATTATTGTATTTTCTTCCTCTGTTGAGCAGCACTTGGAACGGCTGGAAGTTGTTTTGGGACGACTGGAGCGAGAGGGCCTTAAGGCTAAGTTGGAGAAATGTGTATTCCTTCAGTCGGAGGTGAAGTACTTGGGCCATGTAATTTCCTCCGAAGGGGTGTCCACCGATCCCTGTAAAACCCAGGCAGTGGCCCACTGGAGGCGTCCAACTAATGCTACAGAGTTGCGTTCCTTCCTCGGCTTTGCTAGCTATTACCGCCGCTTTGTGGAGGGGTTTGCTAAGATCGCAGCCCCTCTGCATAGGTTGGCGGCGGAATTTTCCGGTGGTAAGCCTAAATCCAGGAGGCAGACAGGAGTAGGGTTTATGGCAGCGTGGAGTGAACAATGTCAGAAGAGCTTTGAGGGTTTGAAGTTAAAACTCACTACTGCTCCGGTGCTTGCATACGCCGATTTTGCTCAGCCTTTTATCCTGGAGGTGGATGCGAGTCATGGTGGTTTGGGGGCTGTCCTCTCCCAGGAACAGGGCGGGAAGGTTCGGCCAATCGCGTATGCTAGTCGCAGCCTTAGGCCCACTGAGCGCAACATGTCCAACTACAGCTCCATGAAGTTGGAGTTCTTGGCGCTCAAGTGGGCCATGACTGAAAAATTTAGGGAATACTTGTTGGGCAGTCAGTGTGTGGTCTTCACAGACAACAATCCGCTGAGCCATCTGTCCACTGCAAAACTGGGAGCTACAGAGCAGCGTTGGGCTGCCCAGCTGTCCGCATTCAACTTTCAGATCCGGTATAAGTCCGGGAAAAGTAATAAGAACGCTGATGCCCTTTCCCGACAGAATCCTCCGGAGAGTGGAGTGCTGGGTGGACTAGGGCTGGGAACTGAAGTGCCAGCAGTGTTACGACAAGTGCGAGAAGCTGAGCCGGCGGTTGAGGTACACCAATCCGCAATTACTATCTTACCTAGTTATTTGGGGGCTGATTTATGCCAACTGCAATTGGCCGATCCAGTTATCTCTGAGATTTTGCCCTTTTGGAAGCAAAAGGCCCGTCCGGGGGCGGATGAACGTCCGCAGCTGTCGATTAAAGCCCGTAAGTTGCTACAGCAGTGGGATCGCTTCGTGGAGCGAGACCAGGTACTCTATCGTAGGGTCTATTGTCCTAATGGTGGGGAGGAGGTCTTGCAGCTGTTATTGCCGGCTGCGTTGAAGTCAGAAGTGCTGACACAGTTACATCAGTGTCATGGACATCAGGGCATTGAACGAACTGCTGAATTGGTCCGACAGCGGTGTTACTGGCCTGGTTTGGCCTCAGATGTTGTCCGTTGGTGCCAGGAATGTGAAAGATGCCAAGTGGCTAAAGACATGCAGCCAGTAGCGCAGAGTTTTATGGGGCATCTTTTGGCCTCAAGGCCAAACGAAATTGTGGCCATTGACTTTACCTTACTAGAGCCAGCTAGGTCAGGAGTAGAAAATGTGCTTGTCATGACCGACATCTTCAGTAAATACACTCTTGCTGTTGCTACTCGGGACCAACGGGCCGAAACTGTGGCTCAGGTTTTGGTCAATGAATGGTTTTATAAGTTTGGTATTCCAGGTCGCTTGCATTCGGACCAGGGACGTAATTTTGAGTCGTTACTGATCCACCAGCTTTGTGAATTGTATGGAGTGGAGAAATCTCGTACCACCCCGTACCATCCAGCTGGAAACGGCCAGTGCGAGCGTTTTAACCGGACCCTGCATAACTTGTTGCGCACCCTGCCGGTATCTAGAAAGAGAGATTGGGTTGCATGTTTGCCCCAAGTTCTCTTTTACTATAACACCACTCCACATCGATCTACCGGTGAGTCACCCCATCTTTTAATGTTTGGACAGGAACCACGCTTGCCCGTGGATTTCCTGTTGGGTAGGGTACAGGAACCAGTGGCCGGCAGTGTGCACGACTGGGTTCGGGAACATCAAGCCCGGTTACAAGTGGCGTCTGAGAGTGCACAAGAGCAGTTACAAATAGCAGCAGGGAGACGTAAAGCAAGACATGATCAGCGGGTCCGGCATGTTCCTTTGGTGGAGGGGCAGCTGGTCTACTTGCGAGAGCAGGGCCACAAGGGTCGTCATAAGATTCAGGACCTGTGGAACCCGGTCGAGTACCAAGTGGTGCGGGCTCCTAAGGAAGGGGGTGGGGTCTACTCCATCGCACCGAGGGCTGACTTGAGTAAGGTAAGGAACGTACATCGGTCATTGCTTAAAGGGCGACTCCAGGGAGGTGGGTTGGCGGGAGCCCCCTTGGGAGAACAGTCAGAGCCCTTAGTGTTAGGACAGGAAGAAGAGGAAGAGGAAGAAGTGGATTTGGTCAGGGTGATACCCGGTGGCCCAGTTGCGTTGAGTGGGGAGTCGGAGAGATCAGACCAGCCCCGACAAACCGAATGGCAGTCACCCGAGGGTGTTTTAGAGGTGGTACGGGCTGAGCCGGGGATGGTCGCAGCCGACCTCACATCAGGTCTGGTTCCGGTGCTGGGTGTCCAACCGGAGGGGAGGGAGATTCTGGTACGAAGAACGGGGCGAGTAACGGCCGGTCACCACTCAAATCTGTATCGTCTTCCTCGTTCCGGTAGGAGCGTACCATCTACTGACCCGGTATCTAATTCTGTCGTGGCCATTTTTAGGCCTTGGAGTTGAGGTGTCCATCGTCGGGTCGGCGATGCAAAAGCGGGGGGTAGATTGTGGTGAGGTGGTCCTTTTTTAAATAGGACTCCGCCCCAGGATTATTGGCAGCATTATTTGGACTATATAAAGGGTGTCCCTAGAGTGGTAGGATATTGCGTCATCCTCGCGTCATCTGGGTGTTGGCTGCCGGTGCTCGTCTGCTCGGTGTGTGTGCTGGTGTCTGGCGGGAGGGACGAATTGGATAGCTGGATCCTTTTACATCTACCTCGCTGCTATAGTTCCATGTGGGGAAAAGGAGAATTGATCACACGCATAACTCAGCCGGCTGTGAGGGATTCGCGCTCTACTGCTTGAGTTTACAGTCACATTGCTGCTGTATTTCCCAATCGCTCGAACCTGTAATACGCCGTGCGGTGAAGGGCTGAGTGGCTGCTGCTCTTCTGTTCGGTAGGTCCATTGTATTGTTTACATGCGGGCGGGGGGACTGAATTATTTTGCCGGGGGATGACGCGTGAATTCCTCTGATTTAGTAGGTGAGAGGAGGGACTGGTTTGCCGGATGTGTGAATGAAAGCTCTGCTGGTCGGTATGTAAACCCACTCATTCCACTCATGTCCACCTTACATTGAAAGTATGGTTTTAATCTTGGTTCTCGTGTGTTTTAGGCCATTGAATTGGGCATTGGATCGCGGCTACGTATCATCGACACTGCTGTTTTGTTTCTATTTCATTTTGCTTCTATTAGTTATCATTAGTTTTGTTTATTTGGTTTTGCTGCTATTAGTTATTAGTTTTGTTTCTATTTCATTTTGCTTCTATTAGTTATCATTAGTTTTGTTTATTTGGTTTTGCTGCCATTAGTTATCGTTAGTTTTGTTTCTATTTCATTTTGCTTCTATTAGTTATCATTAGTTTTGTTTATTTGGTTTTTCTGCTATTAGTTATTAGTTTTGGTTCTATTTCGTTTTGCTTCTATTAGTTATTATTTTGTTTTGCTTCTATTAGTTATCATTAGTTTTGTCTAGTTGGTTTTGCTTTTATTAGTTATTAGTTTTGTTTATTTGGTTTTGCTGCTATTAGTTATCATTAGTTTTGTTTATTTGTTTTGCTTCTGTTTGTTTTCCTTGGGATGGCTGTTTCTGCCAACGGCTGCTAACAACTGTCTTGTTTTTGTTTGTTTTGTTTTGTGTTCTTTGCCTAAATATTTTCGGTAGGAATGCCCACCATTAATGCTGTGTTTTAGCTGCCGTCATATTTTGTTACTTTTGTCTTTTTCTTTGTCAGGAGCGGGGGTGATCCAAAAGCAGGCAGGCTGGCCATATCGTGCATGGTGTTAGAAATTCTGTTTCCGCGTGTGGTAGAGGTTTGCTTGTAGCACGTTTCACCAGTGTGAGTGTGCTGTGGAAGTGTTGGACACTGTGTAATTTATTGAGGGCTGATTCGAGGCCTACTGCTTAGCCTGCCCAGCTGATGGTGCACCCCAGCTCCATAACGAGAGCCTGCAGGTTCGTGTAGTGAGTGAACTTCCTTGCTCGTAGGCAAACTATTGGCCCTGCCATCTATTCTCATGGTTTTGCTACCTCCGGAAGTCTTATTGATTTTTTAATTATGTGTAATTAAATAAAGAATTATATTTTTGTACGTATTCACGTCTCAGTGTCTTGTGATTGTGGGAGGGAGACACGAACTTGTGTGCCCGTTTATGGGTATTTCCTCAAATTCAATACTGGGGTGGCGTAGTCGTGACTTGTTGTAGCTTTATTGTTTCCTCTCGAACGCCACATTAATAAACAAGTGTTTTCTCTAAAAGTGTCGACTCGGCTGCAAAGATGAAGTTGACGATCGCCATCTCCGTGTGAACGCGCTTATAGAAAGAAATGCACATAAATAAGCCTAATAATGGATTATCAGAGAGTAGCCTTTTTCTTTTTTCGTTTTGAATTATTTCGTTTAAAGACATTTCAAGCTTTGTGTATTTGATGTATTTGTCATGTCTGTGTGAGGCATACACTGAGTTTCGTTAAGTTAGGATGCTCTAGTTCACGTGCAATGCAAGTGAGCGCGCGGGCGCCTCCGTTAGGCTATATTTGTTTCGTCGGCCTATTCATTAAATACAGGCAATTGGTTGATGAAAAATTGATTAAAATTAAGATACAATTTATACAAAACAAAATTCACTTTAAAGAAAGGCTTTCTATAACAACTTCAACTTCAACGGTCAAAATCAATGTCTCATATTCCGCACCCTATCTCGGTCGTGCTGTTCACTTTTCATAAATCAAATGGAAATCAATGAAAAAAAAAAAAAAAGGTATAATATTATAACAAATATGAAACGCGCTTTTTTAATGGCTACAACAGTATAGTAGGCCTACATATCCTACTCTCTATTTGTAGCCTACACATTTCTGCACATTAATTTAATTCTGAATTTTGCACACACAAGCTGAAAGGCATTTGTTCAAATCAAGTTCACGGATAATTGTGCGGGCATTTATAAGCCTAATCATTATGATACTAAAATCCTAACAAATAGGCGATGCTATGTACAAAAAATCAGATGAGCCCATAATATGAACGGTTAAGCATTTTCCTCCCATAGAAAACCATTAGGCTATAAGAACGCTTAATGTGGCTTAATGCAGATTAGAATGTCCCCTTATGTCGAAATAACGAGATATCGATACTAGGCTACTGTGTCCACCGTGGTCTCCTTTTTGATCAGCGGAAACGATTTTTGCTTGTTTGGGATCTGACTGTCCAGATTTGAAAAAGTTAAGCAAACTTTTTCAAGCTTCAATCAGTGGTCATATAAATAAATTAGCACGGTTTTTACATGTAACACTGTATACTGTACCATGTCACCTTTTGAAAGTAGCTTTGCACTTCAAATAACGATTGGATCGATTATATTGTTACGCCACCAGATGGCGACAAATTACTTTTAAAAAACATTTGTGATTGAATCGTTCATTCAGGAGATTCGTTCAAAGATGCTGATTCATCTATGAAACAATTGTATTTGATTGAGGAATTAAATCATTCATTCAAACCTAAGTTTTTTTAATAAATAATTCAGATTAATGAAACATTTTTGTAGACTTCAGCAATTAAGATAAATTGTTATTTTTTTAGTTGTTTGTTCAGAATCGTGATCTCTAGTTTTATTCTCAGTTTATTCAGAATTGTGTTGCTCTAATACATAGCTTGTGTATCATTTTGTTCTATTTAAAGTAATGTATAGACGGTAGGGCCCGAAAGTGACTCAAGCCCAGGGGCCCCCACCACCCTAAGTCCTGCCCTGCTCACACACACACACACACACACACACACACACACACACACACACACACACACACACACACACACACACACACACACACACACACACACACACACACACACACAGGACAGTAGAGAAGCGAGTGAGTCCTCACACACTCACACACACACACACACACACACACACACACACAGGACAGTAGAGAAGCGAGTGAGTCCTCACACACTCACTCACACACACACACACACACACACACACACACACACACACACACACACACACACACACAGGACAGTAGAGAAGCGAGTGAGTCCTCACACACTCACTCACACACACACACACACACACACACACAGATTTGAGCCTGTGTTACGAGTGACTGTCTTGAGTTCTGAAAGATCATATCGCTTCTGAAATTGGTGACAAAATGATTGTAAAAACTGTAATAGAAAGATGACATGAATAAATATTATGATTGATTACTAGAGATGGAGTTGCGGGGGGGGGGGGGGGGGACTATCTATAGACTTAATGGTTTATTACTGTACAAACTGTACACACACACACACTTTCTCTCTCAGTGTAAACAAGACAATAAATCCTGTTGGAAACTTTCACTGAGACGAGAGAACCAACCTCAGAACCCTGATCAACAGCAGCGCGACATGTGCTGTGTGTGTGTGTGTGTGTGTGTGTGCGTGTGTGTGTGTGTGAGTGTGTCTCACCATCATGGTTGTTTTCTGGTTTAATCAAATGTTTCCACTTCAAAAGCTGCATTTCTTCATTTACTCTGCAGTAACCGCTGCATTTCTCAGCACATCTGCATTAGATTAATTTTGACTCATATATGATTATAAATGACCAGAGCCGCAAGACACACACACACACACACACACACACTCAGAGACACACACACACACACGTCAAGTCATCTTCATTTATACAGCGCTTTAACAGTGTATAATGTTTCAAAGCTGCTTTACAGAGATAAACGGATATGTAAGGGAATAGTGTTTTATCTTTATAGCGGATCTTGAATAATGTTATTCTCCAGATAAAGTTAGTTTTGATTGATTCACTTCCGTCGAGAGGATCATTAGTTATTAAATTAGAGACCGCTAACACGACACCGTTCTCTCTACACACACTTTACACTGAACCTGTGAGAAACACTGATGAATGCATGATTATGATTATAACGCATTATAACGCAGGGAAGAGCCAGGATGTTGTGAATATAACTCTGATCGTGTTCCTCTGAGTCTAGAGTTCAGGGCGAGTACATCACTAATGCTCATTTATGGGGTGAACTCTCCCTTTAACTAGTTGCCAAAGCAACCTTTATTATTTTGATTAAGTTCAACTTAATGTACTAAAATAACTAAAGCAAAAACTGAAGAAAAAAATATATAGATATGTTTAAAAAAACTTGTTTTATTGTTTTAGTTAAAAAACTAAAGCTTTTACTAAAAGGACAATGAAAACATAACATAAAAATAAAACCTTAAACTATGTTGACCTAGAGCCGTGTGTGTGTTGTACCGGTCGGGTGTGTGTGTTGTACCGGTCGGGTGTGTGTTGTACCGGTCGGGTGTGTGTTGTTGTGCGGCAGCAGATGTTCCTCCGCTCGAGCAGAAACTAGTTTACGTCTATATTTGGGATCTGGCGTCGGATCACAAACCGTTCCGCCCGTGACGTCACACAACGGGCTGAACCGCAGACCGAACGCGAGCATGCGTGACCTCTGACCCCTGCGACCGCTTCCTGTTATGAGCCCGAGCACACACACACACACACACACACACAGCCAGACGGGTGTTTACTCAGTCTCACCTCCACATGTGCTCAGCGTCTGCGGGTTTGGGTTGTTTTTCTCCTTCAGGACCAAACCTCCAAATCCAGAAGCAGATTCAACGCCCGCGCGGAAAGAGCAGCGACACCCTCGAAACCGCGGGAAAACACGACTGTCTCTGTGTGTGTGTGTGTGTGTGTGTGTGTGTCTGTCTGTCTGGTGAACCTTCTCAACAAACATCCAGCAAACAATCATGCTTTCGGAACATTATGATATGTGTGTGTTCACACCGGCTGCGCCTCATCACGGCGCTGACGCGCGTCTACACACACACACACACACACACACACACACAGGTTCTGTGGTCACTTCTGGACATGTGTGTTAAAGCTTTCCAGAGACATCACACTGATGACACACAGTATCAATCCCATGATGCTCTGCTGCCACCTGGAGTCCAGCACTCGAGCATGATCTTACTACACAAACCCAGAGACGCTCACAATAACATATTTAATTACATGATGCAAGTCAAGTTTATGAACATTGAAGTATGAAAAATATCCGGAACACTTTGCAATAAGGCCTCATGCATTAGTGATGTTTTGGGTTACACTTTATTTTTAGGTGTCTTTGTTACAGTGTAGTTGTACATTGAAATACTTAATAATAAGTAATATAAATTAATTATAGGGTTAATATTTAGTATGTAACAAGGACATGAAAATTAAGTGCTGCAGTATTATTTTTTACAGCATTTATTATATTGAAACTTCACATTTAAGTGTTACAGTTTTATCACATTTGTGTTTACATTAAAAGAGCATCATATACGGTAATAAATTATGTTAATAAAAGAGCACACCGACGCTTTCATCATTACAGTTTTATTATTATGTATCTGGATAGAAACGCACATGAATATGATGATGAAGAATCACCAGAGCATCTTTATCACATTCAGTCCCAGAGAATCCAGCTCGTTTCAGACGTTTCTCATATCTGTGTTAAAGAGGACAGGGGGCGGAGTCTGAGGGCAGTGGGCGGGGCTGTGACAGGGCGGAGTCCGTGTGCAGTGGGCGGGGCTGTGACGGGCGGAGTCTGTGTGCAGTGGGCGGGGCTGTGACAGGGGAGGAGTCTATGGGCAGTTAAAGGGCTGGAGTCCGTGTGCAGTGGGCGGGGCTGTGATGGGCGGAGTCCGTGTGCAGTGGGCGGGGCTGTGATGGGCGGAGTCCGTGTGCAGTGGGCGGGGCTGTGATGGGCGGAGTCCGTGTGCAGTGGGCGGGGCTGTGACGGGCGGAGTCCATCTGCAGTAGGCGGGATGTGACAGGGGCGGAGTCCGTGTGCAGTGGGCGGGGCTGTGACGGGCAGAGTCCATGTGCAGTGGGCGGGGCTGTGACGGGGCGGAGTCCGTGTGCAGTGGGCGGGGCTGTGATGGGCGGAGTCCGTGTGCAGTGGGCGGGGCTGTGACAGGGGTGGAGTCTGTCTGCAGTGGGCGGGGCTGTGACAGGGGTGGAGTCTGTCTGCAGTGGGCGGGGCTGTGACGGGGCGGAGTCCGTGTGCAGTGGGCGGGGCTGTGATGGGCGGAGTCCGTGTGCAGTGGGCGGGGCTGTGATGGGCGGAGTCCGTGTGCAGTGGGCGGGGCTGTGATGGGCGGAGTCCGTGTGCAGTGGGCGGGGCTGTGACAGGGGTGGAGTCTGTCTGCAGTGGGCGGGGCTGTGATAGGGGCGGAGTCCGTGTGCAGTGGGCAGGGCTGTGACGGGGCGAAGTCCGTGTGCAGTGGGCGGGGCTGTGATGGGCGGAGTCCATCTGCAGTGGGCGGGGCTGAGCTCAGTGTGTATGTGGCGCTGGTTCAGGCGTCGCCGGAGCGTTTGGCGGGTTTGGCGACGAGGCGTCTCTCTCGCTCCAGCTCTCTCTCTCTCCGCTGCTCGCGCTCCAGATCTTCCTTCTGCTTGTGTTGCTGCAGCTTCAGCGCTCGCTTCTGCACACATTCACACACTCTTCAATCTTAATCTGCCGTTCCGTCTCAAACGGCAAAGCTCACTAACCCAGGATAGAGTATGGAAGCTTGTTTCTGCCACGGAATAAAAATACAGGATTTCCTCTCGGAATCCTGACCTTCTTTCAGTCGTAGTTAATATCTCACAATTCAGACTTTTTTCTCGCAATTCACACTTTTTTCTCGTAAACGCAAGTTTATATCTCGCAATTCAGACTTTTTCCTCAAAATTCAAACTTTTATGTTACAAAAGCAAGTTAATATCTCGCAATTCAGACTTTTTTCTCGTAAACGCAAGTTTATATCTTGCAATTCAGACTTTTTTCTCGTAAACGCAAGTTTATATCTCGCAATTCAGAGTTTTTCCTCAAAATTCAAACTTTTATGTCATAAAAGCAAGTTAATATCTCGCAATTCTGACTTTTTTTCCGCAATTTACACTTTTTTCTTGTAATCGCAAGTTTATATCTCACAATTCAGACTTGTTTTACGTAAATGCAAGTTTATATCTCGCAATTTACTTTTTTCTCGCAATTCAGACTTTTTTCTCGTAATCGCAAGTTTATATCTCGCAATTTACTTTTTACTCGCAATTCAGACTTTTTTCTCGTAAACGTAAGTTTATATCTCACAATTCATATTTTTTCACGCAATTCTGACTTTTTTCTCGCAAATGCAAATTTTTTACATTTCACAATTCTTGGAAAAAAGTCAGAATAGTGAGAAAAATGACCTTTTATCTATTTCCTGGCACAACAAGCTTCCGTAAAACAGGAAGAGTAAAGCATGACTCGGCAGAAGAGCTCAAACCTTCAGTCTGGTCGTCTTGTCGTGCAGAACGATCATTTCTTTGCGGATGTTCACCAGTTTGCTGTGATAGGCTTTGGCCTCTGTGAACTGAAACACATCGGCTGTCAGTCTGGCGATGGTTCTACGAGAGAAACCACGCCATTTAAACTCACCAGTGCGTTCAGATCAATCATGGCGTTGCACTCGCGGAACTTCGTGACTTCCTGCTCCAGCGTATCCAGCAGAATAACCTGGTTTTGTCTGGAAGTAAGAACAGATACAGGATCATTACAGGACAGGAGCGCAGCATTTTGAATTCATAAGTGTGTTTTTGAAGTCTCTGGATCTCATTGGTCCTCAGATCATCAGTGTTAGCACGGGTTAGCACACGCCGTGGTTCAGTGTGTGTGTGTGTGTGTGTTGTGCGCAGTGGTGATCGTACGTGAGTTCCTGCAGGGTTTGCTTGGAGGCGTCGAGCTCCGGCTGATAGTGAGACAGGAATCCCTCCGTCAGTCTCTGGATCGTGAGCTCGTCCACACACACCACGTCCTCCATCACCACACACACTGCAACACACACACACACACACACACACACACACACATCAACATCACGACACACACCACGTCCTCCATCACCACACACACTGCAACACACACACACACACACACACACACACACACACACACACACACACACACACACATCAACATCACGACACACACACACATCCTCCATCACCACACACACTGCAACACACACACACACACACACACACACACACACACACACATCAACATCGCGACACACACCATGTCCTCCATCACGACACACACTGCAACACACACACACATCAACATCACGACACACACTGCAACACACACTGCAACACACACACACCCTCCATCACAACGCACACTGCAAACACACACACAATTATATTTTACATTTATGCATTTGGCAGACGGTTTTATCCAAAGCGACTTACACTGCACACATTTTACATTTCATCAGTTCCTGCTTTCCCTGGGAATCGAACCCATGACGTTGTGTTGCAAGCTGAGCTCCACTGTTTGAGCTTTCCACACACATCAACATCAAACTAGGCTTTTATTAGAAGACTAGCATTTATGAATGTGATATTTAAAATAAAAAAAGTTTTTTGAAGCCTGTGTGTGTGTGTGTGTGTGTGTGTGTGTGTGTTCACCTGTGTCCTGCTCGCTTTCCTCCTGCGGTCTGTCCATCATCATCACAGTCACCAGCAGCCTCTGTAACACACACACACACACACACACACACACACACACAGACACAGACACAGACACAGACACACCACAGACACACACACACACACACACACACACACACACACACACACACAGACACACACACACACAGACAGACAGACAGACAGACAGACACACAGACATACACAGACACAGACACACACACACACAGACACACACACAGACAGACAGACAGACACACACACACACACACAGACACAGACACACACACACACGCGCACACACACACACACACAGACAGACAGACAGACACAGACACACAGACAGACACACACACACACACACAGACACACGCGCACACACACACACACACACACACACAGACAGACAGACAGACAGACAGACAGACACAGACACACACACACAGACACACACACACAGACATACACAGACAGACAGACACACACACGCGCGCACACACACACACACACACACACACACACACACACAGACAGACAGACAGACAGACAGACAGACAGACAGACAGACAGACAGACAGACAGACAGACACAGACACACAGACAGACACACACACACACACACAGACACACGCGCACACGCGCACACACACACGGATGAGATTCCTCATGACAGTAGCGGTGTGCACGTGACTGATCGCATCTGTGTGAACACGAACCCTCTTGAGCGCATCTTTCCCGTCAGAATGTGACTCTTCTTTTATCGTGTGGTTTGATGGCGGTCCGCAAGCCTGATGTGATGTGATAGTGAAAACGCTTCCAGGAGCGGCTCACAAACATCATGTGACCGAAGCTCATGTGACCCAGAGACTGTCACAACACGACGCGCTGCCACTCCGGGAGCACTTCCTCCTTTAATCACGTGTCGCTGAGCGACGCCTCCGATTGGCGGAACGATTGTACCGGAGTCGAGCCACCTTTATTTCTATAGCGCTTTATACAATAATACATGTTGTTTCAAAGCAGCTTTACGGTGATAAACGGGACAATTATGCATTTGTTAATTCAGATCTCTCATAAAGATAATCATTAAATTACTTAATTTAATCTATAAAGTAGGCTAGTTCTGCAAAAATTATGTCAACGTCAGCTCAGTTCAGTTCTTATACAACAGCGGACTATAT
Source organism: Phoxinus phoxinus (assembly GCF_949152265.1). Lineage (NCBI taxonomy): Eukaryota > Metazoa > Chordata > Actinopteri > Cypriniformes > Leuciscidae > Phoxinus > Phoxinus phoxinus. The sequence continues at coordinate 38,420,043 of NC_136883.1, read as the reverse complement.
AATATAATATCATATAATATCATATCATATCATATCATATCATTTTATATCACATAATATAATATAATAATATAATATAATATCAGAAATATAATAATATCAGAAATAGCTTTATTGCTGACCTTGAACACAAGGTATTTGTCTTGATACACATACAAACACAACAGTGAAATGTGCTAAAGAGATATAATATCGTATAATTACATGTTAATTTTGCACATGAATGTGCAGTTTGAACGGGCGCGCGCTGCAGTAGAGCTGGGACGCGCGCAGAGTGGACGCGCTAACATTAAACACTCTCTCACACACACACTTATTCACACACACACCGAGACTCTGAGATTTTCCCGAACTCACACCGCAATGGACGGAACCAGCGAACGGCAGAGTTTAGGAAGGTTTGTGCCCCTCTTTTGGTGATGTTTTCTGTGTGTCCGCGGACGGTCAGCCCTGAACACAGGAACGCGCTGGAACACTGAGGAACGCACGAAACAAACTCCGTTAGCGCCTCAGAGCTGGCGAACTGTGCAGCATTGTCTCTGAAGTGAATTCGACATTTTTCTAAATGTCATCATAATCATTTGTTAACAATTACTTCAGTGAGCTCACCGTCTCTGCCTTACATTATTACATTGTTTAAATGAATACCCGTTTCGCTAACTGCGATTCTGAAATACACAACTTAGACAGTTTCCTCTGATAACAATCACTCGAAACTGTAATGTGGACTCCTTTCTGTGCTTTGAAATGATGTGTATTGTGAAAAGCGTTTACAAATAAATGTGAACTGAATTGAGTCACTGAACTGAATGGAGCGCATTAGTGTGTTAGAGTTGCTCCATTTGACCGTGTCTGGTGTGTGATGATGGTTCCTGTTGCGTTGTGAGTGTGACAGTGTGTGTTGGTAACGCTGACCTGAGCTGTTGTGTTGCAGGTAACCCACGAGACGGTGTCCGTTCCTCAGAGATCCCAGATGTCCGGCAAGCCAATTTGCGTTTAAAAGACGTCTAATATCCGTCCAAACACGACTCCGGGCTCAGACAAGCCACAGTCTGGGCGATCAGTGAAACTTTAATGACGTCGAAACCACAGCCCAAGAAGACGCATAGAACATGTCAAAGAAATGAAACCAAATGCCAAATTCAACTCGTCGGACTATATCTGGTCTTTAATACCCAGCATGCAATATCCGTAATTTCACCGTCTAGGTTAACTATAGACCCGATATAGTCCGGCTATGAGTAACACAGAATAGACAGTTGGTTACATGTTGTTTTTGCCAAAATAACTTGCGAGATGTATGATATTCCATCATGTGAGCAACAGTGAGTAGATGACTATGATGTTTGGACGGCTATTAAACGTCTTTTAAACGCACAATTGCTTGCTGGGATAGTGACTCTTGTGTTTGAGAGTTGCTCTATTTGACCGTGTCTGATATTTGACGTGTCCTGTTGTGTGTTGGTAAAGCTGACCTGAGCTGTTGTGTTGCAGGTAACCTGGCGCTTCGACCCACGAGACCGTGTCAGTTCCTCACACACACGCTCCAGAGATCCGCCAGATGTCGGGCCTGATGGGCCGCGTGCGGTCGGTGTTTCGCCGCGAGCCGGAGGACTGGCACCTCAGCGACGCCGCCGCCTTCGACTTCTCGGAGGATCTGGAGGACGACGAGACGCCCCGGTTCAGCCAGCTGAAGGTGGTGGTGTCGGGAGAGGCGGACGAGTTCCCGACGGCTAACGGGTCGACGCTCACGCGTGTGTTGGACGATGACGACTCGCTCCTGGGCTCCTCGTCGGGTCTGGTGCCGGAGGCGTGTGACGGGTGCCGGAGGAGTCGAGAGAGCGACCGGCGCCGGAGGATCATGAGGAAACTGGGCTTCGCCGCTCTGCTCTACTTCCTGTTCATGGTGGGCGAGCTGATAGGTGAGCGTCGGGGTGTGTGTGCGCGTGTGTGTGTGTCGCCCGCTCCTGTCACTGGGTTTGTCTTTCAGGTGGGTACGTGGCCAACAGTCTGGCCATCATGACGGATGCGCTGCACATGCTGACGGATCTGATCGGGATCATCGTGTCTCTGCTAGCGCTCTGGCTCTCGGCTAAACCACCGACGCACAGATTCCCCTTCGGCCTCCATCGGCTCGGTGCGAACTCTTCTCAGTACCCCGGCTCATTCAGGCTTTTCACACTTCGGCTAGTTAACCCTGGGTCAGTCTAGTCTAACCCCTGGGTCAGTCTATTCTAACCCCTGGGTCAGTCTATTCTAACCCCTGGGTCAGTCTATTCTAACCCCTGGGTCAGTCTGGTCTAACCCCTGGGTCAGTCTGGTCTAATCCCTGGGTCAGTCTGGTCTAACCCTTGGGTCAGTCTGGTCTAACCCCTGGGTCAGTCTATTCTAACCCCTGGGTCAGTCTATTCTAACCCCTGGGTCAGTCTATTCTTACCCCTGGGTCAGTCTATTCTAACCCCTGGGTCAGTCTGGTCTAACCCCTGGGTCAGTCTGGTCTAACCCCTGGGTCAGTCTGGTCTAATCCCTGGGTCAGTCTGGTCTAACCCCTGGGTCAGTCTATTCTAACCCCTGGGTCAGTCTATTCTAACCCCTGGGTCAGTCTATTCTAACCCCTGGGTCAGTCTATTCTAACCCCTGGGTCAGTCTGGTCTAACCCCTGGGTCAGTCTGGTCTAATCCCTGGGTCAGTCTGGTCTAACCCTTGGGTCAGTCTGGTCTAACCCCTGGGTCAGTCTATTCTAACCCCTGGGTCAGTCTATTCTAACCCCTGGGTCAGTCTATTCTAACCCCTGGGTCAGTCTGGTCTAACCCCTGGGTCGGTCTGGTCTAACCCCTGGGTCGGTCTGGTCTAACCCCTGGGTCGGTCTGGTCTAACCCCTGGGTCGGTCTGGTCTGGTCTAACCCCTGGGTCGGTCTGGTCTGGTCTAACCCCTGGGTCGGTCTGGTCTGGTCTAACCCCTGGGTCGGTCTGGTCTGGTCTAACCCCTGGGTCGGTCTGGTCTGGTCTAACCCCTGGGTCGGTCTGGTCTGGTCTAACCCCTGGGTCGGTCTGGTCTGGTCTAACCCCTGGGTCGGTCTGGTCTGGTCTAACCCCTGGGTCGGTCTGGTCTGGTCTAACCCCTGGGTCGGTCTGGTCTGGTCTAACCCCTGGGTCGGTCTGGTCTGGTCTAACCCCTGGGTCGGTCTGGTCTGGTCTAACCCCTGGGTCGGTCTGGTCTGGTCTAACCCCTGGGTCGGTCTGGTCTAACCCCTGGGTCGGTCTGGTCTGGTCTAACCCCTGGGTCGGTCTGGTCTGGTCTAACCCCTGGGTCGGTCTGGTCTGGTCTAACCCCTGGGTCGGTCTGGTCTGGTCTAACCCCTGGGTCGGTCTGGTCTGGTCTAACCCCTGGGTCGGTCTGGTCTGGTCTAACCCCTGGGTCGGTCTGGTCTGGTCTAACCCCTGGGTCGGTCTAGTCTAGGGTCTCGATTCACGTTCACATTACTCATACTTTAACAATTCTCTTCTTCACTCCAATCAAAACCATCAACAATTGACATTTTCCCCTCAAACTATGAAACTACTGTTTATGCTTCATGAGGGCGGGGCAACCTGTCACTCACAAGAGATCCACCAATAGTAAACCACAACCATCCAATCAATTCCCCACGGACAAAATCAAGCCTCGCCTACATTTGTTTTTGTTCCAGAAACATTTCTCTCGATATACGGCACAATAGAGGAGAAAAGACGAGTGTAGCTTCCCTTTCATGCTAAAATTAAGTTCAGTGTGAAAAGCGCTAGTGTGTCTCTTCCATCTTGTTGGTGTGAAATGCGTCTCACGGTGTGTGTGTGTGTTCAGAGGTGTTGTCTGCAGGTATTAGTGTGTTGCTGATCTATATTCTGACGGGTGTGCTGTTGAACGAAGCCGCTCAGAGAACGATTCATCAGGACTTCACAATCGACGGAGACGTGATGCTGATCACTGCAGCGGTGGGAGTCGCCGTCAACCTGCTGTGAGTCTGAAACACACACACACACACACACACACACACTCACACACTCAGAGAGAACAACCTGTGCTGGGCTTCCTCTTCTCTACGGTTAGATGTGTTCCTGCGGTCATGATGATTAGTCATGATGTGAAGGTTCTTTGTCTTTACTGTCATCTGATGCTTTACTATCTGTTTAACTCATGTGGCTGAGGTTCATAAACCGCTTTTGTTCAGGTTAAAAGTCCAAGAGGAGTGTGTGTGTGTCAACTCACCTTCATTTATACAGCGCTTTTAACAATATAGAGTGTTCCACAGCAGCTTTACAGTGATAATAACGGTATGCAGCCTAACATTGAGTTATAGAAGTCTATAATGTGTTATGTGAACGCTAGGCCGAAGAGATGTGTCTTTAATCTAGATTTGAACTGACAGAGTGTGTCTGCTTCCTGGACAATGTTAGGAAGACTGTTCCAGAGTTTTGGTGCTAAATAGGAAAAGGATCTACCGCCAGCAGTCGATTCTGATATTCTAGGTATTATTAACTGGCCGGAGTTGTGAGATGGCAGTAGACGTGAAGGACTATAATGCGTTAAGAGCTCACTCAAGTACTGCGGAGATAAACTATTTAGTGCTTTGTAAGTGATCAGCAATATTTTAAAATGTATACGATGTTTAATAGGCAGCCAATGCAGTGTTGACAGAACGGGGCTAATATGGTCATACTTCCTGGTTCTGGTAAGAACTCGAGCGGCTGCGTTTTGAACTAGCTGTAGTTTGTTTATTAAGCGTGCAGGGCAACCCCCCAGTAGAGCATTACAATAATCTAGCCTGTGTGTGTGTGTAGGATGGGCTTCCTCCTCAATCAGTCTGGTCATCTTCATTCCCACGGCCACGGCCACTCTCATGGCCACGGCCACTCTCACGGGTCCCCGGGCCGGGGTCAGGGGTCACGGGGTCAGCAGGGTCACGGGAGTCTGGCGGTGCGGGCCGCCTTCATCCACGCGCTGGGAGATCTGGCTCAGAGTGTCGGTGTTCTCATCGCTGCCTACATCGTCAGGTTCAAGGTATGAGTTTCAGACATCACTGTAACAGGAAGTTGAGCTGACACAATAACCCTGCAGCTGATGACAGACGTGTGTGTGTGTGTGTGTGTGTGTGTGTGTGTGTGTGTGTGTGTGTGTGTGTGTGTGTTAGCCGGAGTATAAGCTGGCGGATCCCATCTGTACGTACCTGTTCTCAGTGCTGGTGCTGTTCAGCACAATCCACATCATCAGAGACACCGGCATCATTCTACTGGAGGGTGAGACGTCTGTCTGTCTGTCTATCTGTCTATCTATCGGTCTCTGTCTGTCTGTCTGTCTGTCTATCTGTCTGTCTCTGTCTGACTCTGTCTGTCTGACTCTGTCTGTCTGTGTTTCTATTGGTCTGTCTGTGTGCAGGAGTGCCTCGTCACGTGGATGTGTGTGTTATGCGTGCGGATCTGCTGAAGCTGCAGCATGTGGAGTGTGTGGAGGAGCTGAAGCTCTGGGCTCTAACAGCCGACAGAACCGCTGCCATCGTCCACCTGCGGCTCGGTGAGTTACGCTTGAGACGCATCAGACACATCAGACGCATCAGACACATCATAAACATCAGACGCATCAGACACATCATAAACATCAGACGCATCAGACACATCATAAACATCAGACGCATCATAAACATCAGACGCTCATAAACATCAGACGCTCATAAACATCAGACGCATCAGACACATCATAAACATCAGACGCATCATAAACATCAGATGCATAAGACGCATCAGACACATCATAAACATCAGACGCATCAGACACATCATAAACATCAGACACATCATAAACATCAGACACATCAGAAACATCAGACGCATCATAAACATCAGATGCATAAGACGCATCAGACACATCATAAACATCAGACGCTCATAAACATCAGACGCTCATAAACATCAGACGCATCAGACACATCATAAACATCAGACGCATCATAAACATCAGATGCATAAGACGCATCAGACGCATCATAAACATCAGACGCATCAGACACATCATAAACATCAGACACATCATAAACATCATAAACATCAGACACATCATAAACATCAGACGCATCAGACACATCATAAACATCAGACATATCAGACACATCATAAACATCAGACGCATCATAAACATCAGACGCATCATAAACATCAGATGCATAAGACGCATCAGGCACATCATAAACATCAGACGCATCAGACACATCATAAACATCAGACGCATCAGACACATCATAAACATCAGACGCATCAGACACATCATAAACATCAGACGCATCAGACACATCAGAAACATCAGACGCATCATAAACATCAGACGCATCAGACACATCATAAACATCAGACACATCATAAACATCAGATGCATAAGACGCATCAGACGCATCATAAACATCAGACACATCATAAACATTAGACGCATCAGACACATCATAAACATCAGACGCATCAGACACATCATAAACATCAGACGCATCAGAAACATCAGACGCATCATAAACATCAGACGCATCAGACACATCAGAAACATCAGACATATCAGAGGCATCATAAACATCAGACGCATCAGAAACATCAGACGCATCAGACACATCATAAACATCAGACACATCAGACACATCATAAACATCAGATGCATAAGACACATCATAAACATCAGACGCATCAGACACATCATAAACATCAGACGCATCATAAACATCAGACGCATCAGACACATCAGAAACATCAGACGCATCAGACGCATCATAAACATCAGACGCATCATAAACATCAGACGCATCATAAACATCAGACGCATCATAAACATCAGACGCATCATAAACATCAGACGCATCATAAACATCAGACGCATCATAAACATCATAAACATCAGACGCATCATAAACATCAGAAAGATCAGACATATCAGAGGCATCATAAACATCAGACGCATCATAAACATCATAAACATCAGACGCATCATAAACATCAGAAAGATCAGACATATCAGAGGCATCATAAACATCAGACGCATCAGACACATCATAAACATCAGACGCATCAGAAACATCAGACGCATCATAAACATCAGACGCATCAGACACATCATAAACATCAGACGCATCAGACACATCATAAACATCAGACGCATCAGAAACATCAGACGCATCATAAACATCAGACGCATCAGACACATCAGAAACATCAGACATATCAGAGGCATCATAAACATCAGACGCATCAGAAACATCAGACGCATCAGACACATCATAAACATCAGACACATCAGACACATCATAAACATCAGATGCATAAGACACATCATAAACATCAGACGCATCAGACACATCATAAACATCAGACGCATCATAAACATCAGACGCATCAGACACATCAGAAACATCAGACGCATCAGACGCATCATAAACATCAGACGCATCATAAACATCAGACGCATCATAAACATCAGACGCATCATAAACATCAGACGCATCATAAACATCAGACGCATCATAAACATCAGACGCATCATAAACATCATAAACATCAGACGCATCATAAACATCAGAAAGATCAGACATATCAGAGGCATCATAAACATCAGACGCATCAGACACATCATAAACATCAGACGCATCATAAACATCAGACGCATCAGACACATCATAAACATCAGACGCATCATAAACATCAGGCACATCATAAACATCAGACGCATCATAAACATCAGGCACATCATAAACATCAGACGCATCATAAACATCAGACGCATCAGACGCATCATAAACATCAGACGCATCATAAACATCAGACGCATCATAAACATCAGACGCATCAGAAACATCAGACGCATCAGAAACATCAGACGCATCAGACACATCAGAAACATCATAAACATCATAAACATCAGACGCATCAGAAACATCAGACGCATCATAAACATCAGACGCATCAGACACATCATAAACATCAGACGCATCATAAACATCAGACGCATCAGACACATCATAAACATCAGACGCATCATAAACATCAGGCGCATCATAAACATCAGACGCATCATAAACATCAGGCACATCAGACGCATCATAAACATCAGACGCATCATAAACATCAGACGCATCAGACACATCATAAACATCAGACGCATCATAAACATCAGACGCATCAGGCACATCATAAACATCAGACGCATCATAAACATCAGACGCATCATAAACATCAGACGCATCATAAACATCAGACGCATCATAAACATCAGACGCATCAGAAACATCAGACGCATCAGAAACATCAGACGCATCATAAACATCATAAACATCAGACGCATCATAAACATCAGACGCATCATAAACATCAGACGCATCAGAAACATCAGACGCATCAGAAACATCAGACGCATCAGAAACATCAGACGCATCAGACACATCAGAAACATCATAAACATCATAAACATCAGACGCATCAGAAACATCAGACGCATCATAAACATCCAGATAAGTGAGTTCCCGCACATTAAGATCATGAAGCGTCACAGGCGGGTGTTTTCTGTCACCCTGATACTGGACTAATGGTTTTGCAACTGCTTGTGTTGTGTGTTTAGTGCCGGGGATTGTGGGTAACTGGGAGGAAGTGCAGTCTAATGCACGGCGCCTGCTGATGAGGTCACACGGCGTGACACACTGTACGGTTCAACTACAGACGCAGAGACAAGAGACGCCACAGTCCTGCTCACACTGCCTCTCTCTCTCTCGCTGACACACACACACACACACACACATGGAGAGAGAGAGACAGGGGGCGCCACAGTCCTGCACACACTGCCTCTCTCTCTCTCTCTCTCTCTCTCTCTCTCACACACACACACACGAGGAGAGAGAGGTAAACTGATGTGTCGACCCAGCAGGGTTTTAATGATTGTCTAGCAACTTTTTCTATAATGAATATTGACCTCATTTTGATAAACCTTTATTACAGACGTGTTCACAGGAGAAAGGTGTGTTTTAGGACCCGCTTTTATGTGTGTGTGTGTGTGTGTGTGTTCTGGAGTGAATCTCATGAGAACGGCTCACATTAAACCACAACATTACAAGACAAAACAAGCTTTTGTTGTTTCGCATGAGCAGAATGAGGCCACAAGAAGTTTTTGTGCAACTTTTAATCACATATAAGCTTATTTTCCTTTTGATGTTGCAAAAATAAAATAATAATCTCATTAATGTAATGTTATTAAAATTAGCATAAATTAAAGGCAGTGCAACACAATTTAAAGAATACATTTATTTTTTCACATTGAATTTGGTGGGGTGCTAAAAATACAAAAGAGACGTTAATGTTTTTCATCTAGATAATATCTTATAGATAATTATTATTATATTATATCTGACCTGACCCGCTTTCATGAGATCCACATCTGACCGCACTGAACACTCCAGACGCTCCGCACGGCTCAGTGTCGCATCATAACATTACATATCTGACGTGTGGAGAATCCATCAGTCATCACTGCAACACACACTGCAACACACACTGTAACACACTCATCACTGTAACACACTCGTGTGTAATCATTTCCTGCAGATGTGTGTGTGCATACATGATCTACACAATCTTCCTTTTATCTTTTTATTTGATTTATTTTTCCCTCAAGATGCAGATATAATTATTATTTAACTCTCAGTGCCTCTCATCAGTATTTGGCCGATATGCCTTTTTATTTTTTTATGGTTTTGTTTTGTTTGTTTTCTGGAACTTTGGATGGTTCTCTCTGTTTGTGCAGTGTGTGTGTGTCTGAGGATGATGGAGTTACACTGAAGCGCTTGATAACTTGAAATAAATACATTTTTAATGTCTGCATTCGGTTTTTGAGTTCTCTTGGCATCACGGCTTCAGGTTTAGTGTGTGTGTGTGTGTGTGTGTGTGTAGTATTGGTAGTTTTAAAGTGACATTTGTTGTAAATGCATATTAACCACAACACTTAGCAGGCTCTTTAATGCCTAACAACCAATATTTGTAAGGTAAATCAGTACTTTTTCCTTTAAGTAACCCTATATATTATACGTAATGATATTTTCTTTTCTCTTTTTTGAGCTGAAATGACCAAAAGGGCCTTTCGGACTCAGTCAGCCCATTATTGTGTGTGTGTGTGTGTGTGTGGTCGGACAGAAGTTGATGATGTGCTGCGGTCTCTTAGGAATAGATGTGTGTGTGTGTGTGTGAATGATTTTTATGGAAAGTGACGTACAGAGCTTCTCGAGTGTAAATTCAGTTTCACTGCAGGACAACAATGGAGTCACACGTGATTTAAGTGTTCCGATGATTTTAGTTACTCAACAAATCACTAATATCCATGGAAGTGTGTTTCCGCCATGGAATAAAAAGTCACAATACAAAAGTCCCCTATTCTGCTGTTGTAAAGCTCTACTGTAGCTCTGCGTCTCCTACAACCGATTCACACTCATTAATGTCCTCATAATCTGCAGCGTCGGCTCTTTTCTCTCAGTGTGTGAAGCGCTTCCATCACGCTTTCAGTCTCTAAGCCCCGCCTCTCTGAGAGCTGCTCTGCTGTGATTGGTCAGAAAGTAAACGCTCATTATCATATCTGAATCTCAGCTCTTGATCACAGTGATACGAACAGTAACGATGGCGTGTGTTTACCGTCTCGATCTCAGAGAACAGCGTCTTCTCCACATGAACAACACGAACCCAACTCTTCAGTCTCAGATACACGAGTGTTAGAGGCGGGGCTAAGAGACGCCAATCAGGACCACAGGCTGGCATTATGCTAATTAGTCACAAACGTACGCAGGATCATCAGGAAGTGAAACTGAATTACTGACGACTCGTTTCAGTTCCGAATCTTCTAGTGAACAATAACTCAGTTTATCTGAACTCTTCTACAGCTTTATTACACACTGCATGAGGGAATATCTGACAAAGCGAGTTTATATCTCATAATTAAGATAAAAAAGTCAGATTTGTGAGATATAAATAAACACAATGGTTATACAGCGCACAAAACACTTTCCCTTATACATTCATCTTGATGGGACATTTAAAGACGTGACGCATCAGTGTTCAGTTGTGGTGTCAAACACTTCCTGGTCACATGACGGGCGACATCAGCACAGAACACGTAGCCACGCACACACACACACACACACACACACAATCAAAGAGAGAGACTCGTTCTAACTAGAACTCATTCTTGTGCAACCAGACATAAACGCGCTCAGGCGTGTGGCTGGAGAATGTGGCCTGATGGGAATGTTCATGATGATGCAGAGAGTTTCTGGTATAATAACATGGGCTGTGTTCATGACACACACACACACACACACACACACACACACACACACACGTGAAGCTCTCTAATGATCTGGCGTGCGAATGAACCAGGATCTTCAGGTCAGAGATGAAGGTTTGTTTCTCAGCATGAAGACGGAAGTGAGGGTTGGTTTCCTCTTCAGTGAGAGAGAGAGAGAGAGAGAGAGAGTCAGAGAGAGTCAGTGAGAGAGTGAGAGAGAGAGAGAGTCAGAGAAAGAGAGAGTCGGTGAGAGAGTCAGAGAGACCGCGACAGGTTTGATTTATTCTCGTGTTGTTCTGGCTGAAGGAAACACGGAGAGATATGAACAAGCTGAACGGATTAACGGCTAATTGCATGAATTCATCAGAGAAGTTCAATCCTCGTCAGAGACACAGACACAACAGCAGAATTTCTCTTTCATTCTTGTCATTAATTTATTCAAGTTTTGAGTGATTTTGACAGACAAAGTCCTGAGAATATAGAAGTAAATGAGGAGATCATCTGGTCAGTTTCTTCACCAGCTCCAGCTCCTCCACTGGTTTCCACTGCTGGTTAATCGTCATCAGCTGGGAGAAAACAGAATCTGTTCATTCTCGTGTTTATCACTCTGGCACTGGGAATGAACCACAGTTTGAGCTCCTGCTATTAAATCAAACATTAACCAGCATTAAATTACAGTGAGAACTATTGGCAACAGAGAACTGGGAACTGGTTAACATGACCCGCCAGTCCAGATCGAGGATGAGTTCATTAGGCGTTTACCTTCTGTGGTTTTGACGGATCTAGTGTCTCCCATGGCTCTGGGTTGCTTGTCCTGTTTAAACTATAAAGGTCAAGTAATGTTATCACAGTACAGCTTTTACAACATATGTTGCATATTAAAGGATCAGACTCACTGACATCCCTCATAATCATCATATTATCATACATTTAAAACTTGAATTTGGCTAGAAACCAACAGAACTTCTCCAACTAGTAACAATAAAGCATACAGGAAGCACTTTACATATATATATATATATATATATATATATATATATATAGACTGATAATAATGTTTATTATTAACCGTAATCATGCATTTAATAAATCTATAATAAAGATGTTTCTCACATGACGTCTGGTTTGGTCAGTAAGAAGTAAACGGAGGTGGTCGCTGCTCCGAGTGCGGCACAACCAACAAACCCAATCAAAGGAATTAACTAGAAAATTTCCAGAAAAGAATCAGTGAAACATTTGGAGTCATAAAATATTCCAGATGATGATGATGATGATAAGTCTTCCTCACCTCCTTCCTTTTCTTGAGCAGTTTAATAAACCCTCCAGACATCTTTCACCTGCTACAACGAGGCTTCCTAAAGAAAACAATATCCAAAAATTTTCTTTTCTATTCAGTGTTTCAATGAGAGTTTGAGTCACAGATGAACAAATAGAAACCAAACATCAATGATGATGATGAAGAAGACAGATGTTGAGAGTGAACCGACCTTCTGAAGTTGTGTTGTAAATGCAGCATCATTCTGACTGAGTTGCTCATATAAACACAAAAGAGATGTGTTTGATGGCACGTACACTCACACACACACACCCATCCTCTCACACACTACACCTTCATACTGAAACCGATGCACGCCCTCTGCTGGAGACAATGACAATATGCCTCACACTGTCACAAATATGAGATGAAAAGCATGTCTGAGGATCCGTCTTCTCCACTTAC
>NC_136883.1:38399500-38402000 GCF_949152265.1 Phoxinus phoxinus | reverse complement strand
GACATCATACACATGCACTTTTATGATGGACAGATGCACTTTTATGATGGACAGATGCACTTTTATGTTGGATAGATGCACTTTTATGATGGACAGATGCACTTTTATGATGGATGCACTTTTATGATGGATAGATGCACTTTTATGATGGATAGATGCACTTTTATGATGGATAGATGCACTTTTATGATGGACAGATGCACTTTTATGATGGACAGATGCACTTTTATGATGGACAGATGCACTTTTATGATGGACAGATGCACTTTTATGATGGATAGATGCACTTTTATGATGGATAGATGCACTTTTATGATGGATAGATGCACTTTTATGATGGACAGATGCACTTTTATGATGGATAGATGCACTTTTATGATGGACAGATGCACTTTTATGATGGACAGATGCACTTTTATGATGGACAGATGCACTTTTATGATGGATAGATGCACTTTTATGTTGGATAGATGCACTTTTATGTTGGATAGATGCACTTTTATGTTGGATAGATGCACTTTTATGATGGATAGATGCACTTTTATGTTGGATAGATGCACTTTTATGATGGATAGATGCACTTTTATGATGGATAGATGCACTTTTATGATGGATAGATGCACTTTTATGATGGACAGATGCACTTTTATGATGGATAGATGCACTTTTATGATGGACAGATGCACTTTTATGATGGACAGATGCACTTTTATGATGGACAGATGCACTTTTATGATGGACAGATGCACTTTTATGATGGACAGATGCACTTTTATGATGGACAGATGCACTTTTATGATGGACAGATGCACTTTTATGATGGACAGATGCACTTTTATGATGGACAGATGCACTTTTATGATGGACAGATGCACTTTTATGATGGACAGATGCACTTTTATGATGGACAGATGCACTTTTATGATGGATAGATGCACATTTATGATGGACAGATGCACATTTATGATGGACAGATGCACTTTTATGATGGATAGATGCACTTTTATGATGGACAGATGCACTTTTATGATGGACAGATGCACTTTTATGATGGACAGATGCACTTTTATGATGGATAGATGCACTTTTATGATGGACAGATGCACTTTTATGATGGACAGATGCACTTTTATGATGGATAGATGCACTTTTATGATGGACAGATGCACTTTTATGATGGACAGATGCACTTTTATGATGGACAGATGCACTTTTATGATGGACAGATGCACTTTTATGATGGATAGATGCACTTTTATGATGGACAGATGCACTTTTATGATGGACAGATGCACTTTTATGATGGACAGATGCACTTTTATGATGGACAGATGCACTTTTATGATGGATAGATGCACATTTATGATGGACAGATGCACATTTATGATGGACAGATGCACTTTTATGATGGATAGATGCACTTTTATGATGGACAGATGCACTTTTATGATGGATAGATGCACATTTATGATGGACAGATGCACTTTTATGATGGACAGATGCACTTTTATGATGGACAGATGCACTTTTATGATGGACAGATGCACTTTTATGATGGATAGATGCACTTTTATGATGGATAGATGCACATTTATGATGGACAGATGCACTTTTATGATGGATAGATGCACTTTTATGATGGACAGATGCACTTTTATGATGGACAGATGCACTTTTATGATGGATAGATGCACATTTATGATGGACAGATGCACATTTATGATGGACAGATGCACTTTTATGATGGATAGATGCACTTTTATGATGGACAGATGCACTTTTATGATGGATAGATGCACATTTATGATGGACAGATGCACTTTTATGATGGACAGATGCACTTTTATGATGGACAGATGCACTTTTATGATGGACAGATGCACTTTTATGATGGATAGATGCACTTTTATGATGGATAGATGCACATTTATGATGGACAGATGCACTTTTATGATGGATAGATGCACTTTTATGATGGACAGATGCACTTTTATGATGGACAGATGCACTTTTATGATGGACAGATGCACTTTTATGATGGATAGATGCACTTTTATGATGGACAGATGCACTTTTATGATGGACAGATGCACTTTTATGATGGACAGATGCACTTTTATGATGGATAGATGCACTTTTATGATGGACAGATGCACTTTTATGATGGACAGATGCACTTTTATGATGGACAGATGCACTTTTATGATGGATAGATGCACATTTATGATGGACAGATGCACATTTATGATGGACAGATGCACTTTTATGATGGATAGATGCACTTTTATGATGGACAGATGCACTTTTATGATGGATAGATGCACATTTATGATGGACAGATGCACTTTTATGATGGACAGATGCACTTTTATGATGGACAGATGCACTTTTATGATGGATAGATGCACTTTTATGATGGATAGATGCACTTTTATGATGGATAGATGCACTTTTATGATGGACGGATGCACTTTTATGATGGACAGATGCACTTTTATGA
>NC_136883.1:38365365-38399300 GCF_949152265.1 Phoxinus phoxinus | reverse complement strand
ACAGATGCACTTTTATGATGGATAGATGCACTTTTATGATGGACAGATGCACTTTTATGATGGACAGATGCACTTTTATGATGGACAGATGCACTTTTATGATGGACAGATGCACTTTTATGATGGACAGATGCACTTTTATGATGGACAGATGCACTTTTATGATGGATAGATGCACTTTTATGATGGATAGATGCACTTTTATGATGGATAGATGCACTTTTATGATGGACGGATGCACTTTTATGATGGACGGATGCACTTTTATGATGGACAGATGCACTTTTATGATGGACAGATGCACTTTTATGATGGACAGATGCACTTTTTTGAGCTTCAAACTGGTGGTTGCAATTCACTGCCATTATAAAGCTCGGAAGCATCAGGGTGTTTATTAATATAACTCTGATTGTATTCGTCTGAAGGAAGAAAGTCATATACACTAGGATGGGTTCAGGGTGAGTAAATCATGGGCTAATTTTCATTTTTGGGTGTGTGATGTCAGACCTGTGCAAGTGTTTTCTCCGAGTCCCCCACGTACGGAGAGAACAGCTGGGCTGCGCTGATGGAGAAGAAGGTGCAGTGTGATGAAGAGGCGGCTGCTTTCACCAGCGAGGTCTTGGCACACCCGGGCGGCCCGTACAGCAGCACTCCTCTGGGCCGGGGAACACCCATCCGCACCAGTGCTTCTGGGAACCTCATGGGCCACTCGATACTCTGAGCACAAGCACAATCTCAGTAACAGAGCAACTGAACTCTTCCTTTATAGATCTTATGCGCCAGAGAAACCAGTGCGCAGCCATTGCTAGAACATCACAACATCATACCCTATATATTGTATTGACAACTCATCAATTAAATATTTACCATCGTATATTCTGGATAATTTCATGTTTTTAAATAAACACTGACAAAAACTATTTTATAACTGAGGGAGTGTGTTCCGGTTGGAAAGTGACGTCAGTGCACACTCTCTATTGGCTGCCAGTAACCAGGGGAACTCTTGTACCTGTTTGAGTTTGAGCTTCACGTCCTCTAGCCCTCCGATCTCCTCCCAGCTGATGCGTTTGAAGTCAGTCGCTCCGATACTGCTCCTCAAACACGACGGCCGCACGTGCCGTAGCGCTCGCATGAAGTGCTGCATTGACACCGGCTCACTCGCTCCTGCCTAAAAGACCACCACAACTCATCACAACTCATCACAACTCATCACCACTCATCACAACTCACCACAATCACAACTCACCACAACTCAACACAATCACAACAATCACAACTCACCACAATCACAACTCACCACAACTCACCACAATCACAACAATCACAACAACTCACCACAATCACAACTCACCACAATCACAACAATCACAACAACTCACCACAATCACAACTCACCACAATCACAACTCACCACAATCACAACAATCACAACTCACCACAATCACAACAATCACAACTCACCACAATCACAACTCACCACAACTCACCACAATCACAACAATCACAACTCACCACAATCACAACTCACCACAACTCACCACAATCACAACAATCACAACTCACCACAATCACAACTCACCACAACTCATCACAACTCACCACAATCACAACAATCACAACTCACCACAATCACAACTCACCACAACTCACCACAATCACAACTCACCACAACTCACCACAATCACAACTCACCACAACTCACCACAATCACAACTCACCACAATCACAACTCACCACAACTCACCACAATCACAACTCACCACAACTCATCACAACTCACCACAACTCACCACAATCACAACTCACCACAACTCACCACAATCACAACTCACCGCAATCACAACTCACCACAATCACAACTCACCACAATCACAACTCACCACAATCACCACAATCACAACTCACCGCAATCACAACTCACCGCAATCACAACTCACCGCAATCACAACTCACCGCAATCACAACTCACCGCAATCACAACTCACCGCAATCACAACTCACCGCAATCACAACTCACCGCAATCACAACTCACCGCAATCACAACTCACCGCAATCACAACTCACCGCAATCACAACTCACCGCAATCACAACTCACCACAATCACACCACAATCACAACTCACCACAATCACAACTCACCACAATCACAACTCACCACAATCACACCACAATCACAACTCACCACAATCACAACTCACCGCAATCACAACTCACCGCAATCACAACTCACCACAATCACAACTCACCACAATCACAACTCACCACAATCACAACTCACCGCAATCACCACAATCACCGCAATCGCAACTCACCGCAATCACAACTCACCGCAATCACAACTCACCGCAATCACAACTCACCACAATCACAACTCACCACAATCACAACTCACCACAATCACACCACAATCACAACTCACCACAATCACCGCAACTCACCGCAATCGCAACTCACCACAATCACAACTCACCACAATCACCGCAACTCACCGCAATCGCAACTCACCGCAATCGCAACTCACCGCAATCGCAACTCACCGCAATCGCAACTCACCGCAATCGCAACTCACCGCAATCGCAACTCACCGCAATCGCAACTCACCGCAATCGCAACTCACCGCAATCGCAACTCACCGCAATCGCAACTCACCGCAATCGCAACTCACCGCAATCGCAACTCACCGCAATCGCAACTCACCGCAATCGCAACTCACCGCAATCGCAACTCACCGCAATCGCAACTCACCGCAATCGCAACTCACCGCAATCGCAACTCACCGCAATCGCAACTCACCACAATCACAACTCACCACAATCACCACAATCACCACAACTCACCACAATCACCACAATCACAACTCACCACAATCACAACTCACCACAATCACAAGTCACCACAATCACAACTCACCACAATCACAACTCACCACAATCACAACTCACCACAATCACAACTCACCACAATCACCACAATCACCACAATCACCACAATCACCACAATCACCACAACTCATCACAACTCACCACAATCACCACAACTCACCACAATCACAACTCACCACAATCACCACAATCACACCACAATCACAACTCACCACAATCACAACTCACCACAATCACAACTCACCACAATCACAACTCACCACAATCACAACTCACCACAATCACAACTCACCACAATCACAACTCACCACAATCACAACTCACCACAATCACAACTCACCACAATCACAACTCACCACAACTCACCACAATCACAACTCACCACAATCACAACTCACCACAATCACAACTCACCACAATCACAACTCACCACAATCACAACTCACCACAATCGCAACTCACCACAATCGCAACTCACCACAATCGCAACTCACCGCAATCGCAACTCACCGCAATCGCAACTCACCGCAATCGCAACTCACCGCAATCGCAACTCACCGCAATCGCAACTCACCGCAATCCCAACTCACCGCAATCCCAACTCACCGCAATCCCAACTCACCGCAATCCCAACTCACCGCAATCCCAACTCACCGCAATCCCAACTCACCACAATCACAACTCACCACAATCACAACTCACCACAATCACAACTCACCACAATCACCACAATCACCACAACTCATCACAACTCACCACAATCACAACTCACCACAATCACAACTCACCACAATCACAACTCACCACAATCACAACTCACCACAATCACAACTCACCACAATCACAACTCACCACAATCACCACAATCACCACAATCACCACAACTCACCACAATCACCACAATCACCACAATCACCACAACTCATCACAACTCACCACAATCACAACTCACCACAATCACAACTCACCACAATCACAAGTCACCACAATCACAAGTCACCACAATCACAACTCACCACAATCACAACTCACCACAATCACAACTCACCACAATCACAACTCACCACAATCACACCACAATCACAACTCACCACAATCACCGCAACTCACCGCAATCGCAACTCACCACAATCACAACTCACCACAATCACCGCAACTCACCGCAATCGCAACTCACCGCAATCGCAACTCACCGCAATCGCAACTCACCGCAATCGCAACTCACCACAATCACCACAATCACCACAATCACAACTCACCACAATCACAACTCACCACAATCACAACTCACCACAATCACCACAATCACCACAATCACCACAATCACCACAATCACCACAATCACCACAACTCATCACAACTCATCACAACTCACCACAATCACAACTCACCACAATCACAACTCACCACAATCACAACTCACCACAATCACCACAACTCACCACAATCACCACAATCACCACAACTCATCACAACTCACCACAATCACAACTCACCACAATCACAACTCACCACAATCACAACTCACCACAATCACAACTCACCACAATCACAACTCACCACAATCACAACTCACCACAATCACAACTCACCACAATCACAACTCACCACAATCACAACTCACCACAATCACAACTCACCACAATCACAACTCACCACAATCACAACTCACCACAATCACAACTCATCACAACTCACCACAATCACAACTCACCACAATCACAACTCACCACAATCACAACTCACCACAATCACAACTCACCACAATCACAACTCACCACAATCACAACTCACCACAATCACAACTCACCACAATCACAACTCACCACAAATCACAACTCACCGCAATCACAACTCACCACAATCACAACTCACCACAATCACAACTCACCGCAATCACCACAACTCACCACAATCACAACTCACCACAGGGGAGTAAATGCGAGGCTTTAATTGTTAACCCCCCGATCAGTGGTTGTACCTGTGCGTGCCTCATGGCCTGCAGCGCTGCCTCTCTACTGAGCGCGCTCAGATCCGCCCCGACGAAGCCACAGGTCATCTCAGCCACAGCGTTCAGATCCACATCGGGGGAGAGCGGCATCTCTCGACACACACTCGTCAGAATACTGCGCCTCTGCAGCAGCGAGGGCACGCCGATGATCACCTGCGGGACACGGCAGAACGACACACACCGCAAGGGGAGTTCAGACGCGCAGGAGTGCAGCTTCCTACAGGGTATTTATCCTTGATAAGGAATGCCGTTATTAAGGAGTGATCAGAAGTACCTCTCTGTCGAACCTCCCGGGTCTCCTGAGCGCCGGGTCGAGAGCGTCCGGTTGGTTAGTGGCTCCGATGATCACGAATCCCTCACGACTGCCGATGGCGTCCATTAGCGTTAGCAGCTGCGCGACGAGTCGGTTCTCCGGCGCTCCGCTGCTCTCCGTTCTCCTCGGGCACAGCGAGTCGATCTCGTCGATGAGCAGAACACACGGACCCTCCTCCGCCTCGGCCCGGGCCTGATCGAACACCCGCCGCAGGTTCTCCTCGCTCTCTCCGGGTCGAGAACCCGTGACGTCAGGGCCGTTCACGGTCACTAGCGCGGCTCCGATGTCCTGCGCGACGTGGCGCACTAGAAGCGTCTTCCCGACGCCGGGCGGCCCGATTAGCAGAAGCCCTCGTGGACACGACAGACCCAGAGTCCGCAGAACCGCCGGGTAACGCAACGGAAACGTGATCATTTCTTTCAGCGAGGCGCAAACGTCCTCAACGCCCCCTAGAGTTGATCCGGAAACCTTCCGCCTCTCCATGTGTTTAACGGATTGTATCGCGACGACATCAACGCGAGTTCTAGCCGTAACCAAACCCGCTTTCTGCGAGCCTGAGTTCACCGTCTCAACCAGAACAAACCTGATCTCGGTGTCCACACCCAGATTCACCAAGTGACCCTCGTGCACGTAAAGCCCCTCGAGCAGCTCGTGAACGGACTCGCTCGTGTGTTTCGGATTGCGCACGAACACTTTCACGCTCACACTGGTGAGTTTAGGGCACTTCAGTGGTTTGATGTGCGGGTTGATGAGCGTGTCGAGGCCCGGTGTGGAGCACTGGGTGCTGATCTGCAGGAACCCGTCCGCGAGGTCCCGTCGAGGCCATGCGGTGCACACACACGCCCCCTGCAGAACCCGGATCAGAACCGGAGAACCCAGCCTCAGGCCTAACCTGCTCATCAGAGCCGGGCCCATCCGACAGCGCTGGGTGTGTGTGTCCGCCGCGTCCGCCGGCAGAACCTTCACACCCTCCGTGTTCGTCATCGCAGAAACCTGGCGGAGAACACAGCTCAGCTTCAGTGACGGACCTTCATGAACAACTATGATTGGGAATCGAAAATCAAATACTTGAGGTCAGGAATCGGATACTTGTTATATAATTTACATTTCGATTCCTCTTATCGATTTCTTTGTGAGCATTTCAATATGAGTTTAAACCAGTCGAGCGCGAGAGACTCTGGTGTTGTTCACAGACGTGTGTCAGTGTATTGGACCCGTGCCGCTCTTAAAGTGACAGCAGCCTAATATTCCTGCTCTATAATAACAACATCTCAGAGTCAGTGGAAGACAGTAAAAAACATTGGGTTATACATTTTGGGTCAGACATTGTTGGGTTATTTTCCAAAAATGTTGCATCATATTTTAAAATCGTAGGGTAATTTCCAGTAATAACTCGACTGTAATCTCAACTGAGAAGAACCGGTTGGATAAAGTAAAGATGAAAATACATGTATCGTTAATCATTGACAGAAAGTGCAAATACTTCAACATTTGTCTACACACACACACACACACACTCTCTCTCCCCTCCCACCCACACACACCCACACACACTCTCTCTATCACACACACACACACACACACACACACACACACTCTCTCCCTTCCCACCCACCCACACACACACACACTCTCCCCTCCCACCCACCCACCCACACACACACACCCACCCACACACACACACCCACCCACCCACACACACACACCCACCCACTCACTCACTCACTCACTCACTCACTCACTCTCACACAAACACTCTCTCTCTCTCGCTCGCACACACACACGCACGCACGCACACACACACACGCACACACACACACACACTCTCTCTCTCCCACACACACACACACACACACACACACAAAAACACACACTCTCTCTCTCTCTCCCACACACACACACTCTCTCTCTCCCACACACACACACACACTCCCCCCACACACACACACTCCCCCCACACACACACACTCACTCACTCACTCTCTCTCTCTCTCTCTCTCTCTCTCACACACACACACACACACACACACACACACACTCACTCTCTCTCTCTCTCTCTCTCTCTCTCTCCCACACACACACACACACACACACACTCTCTCTCCCCCCCCCCCCCCCCCCCCACACACACACACACACACACACACACACACACTCCCCCCCCCCCACACACACTCTCACTCTCTCACTCTCTCTCTCTCTCTCCCCCTCTCTCTCTCTCTCTCTCTCTCTCTCACACACACACACACACACACACACACACACACACACACACACACACACTCACTCACTCTCTCTCTCTCTCTCTCTCTCTCTCTCTCTCTCTCTCTCTCTCTCACACACACACACACACACACACACACACACACACACACACACACACACACACACACACACACACACACGAATGCGTCAGAGAGACAGCAGCACACATTCAGACTGAAATAACCTACAAAACCCCAACATCGCCAGTAATATCAAACATGCCGTCGAAGATGTTGTTGTTTTCTTACCCAGACTGGAACTCAGGGAACATTACAATCAAACCAGCTGACAGATCTTCCTCCACGTGCTGAACACAAACATCACGTGT
Source organism: Phoxinus phoxinus (assembly GCF_949152265.1). NCBI lineage: Eukaryota > Metazoa > Chordata > Actinopteri > Cypriniformes > Leuciscidae > Phoxinus > Phoxinus phoxinus. The sequence continues at coordinate 38,391,500 of NC_136883.1, read as the reverse complement.
CTGCTCTGTCTTCTTCACTGCTGCTCACACGGATGACGACACGCAGCGACACCTGCTGGACTGGATCTGACACTAACAACATTAATAACCATAAACAAACCATTAAATATGAATAGAATTCGTTAAAAAAAATAAAAAATATTGAAATAATTAAGGAAAATATTAAAAGTTTGCTCGCCCTCAATAAACGAAAAATTGCTGAATCTTCACATAGTTTTTTCCCAAACAAGGACAGTGTTTGCAATTTACAAATACTGCAAGCTTAAAAAAAACAACAATAAATAAATAAATAAATAAAAGAGCGCACAATTTTAGGTGAACAATTTATTTAAAAACGTTACACGCATACTATTGAGGGAAGTATCTCTACTAGTGACACGACTCGAGTATCTTCGAGAACACGAACAAGAATAGGCATTCGACCGGAAATGATGTTGACTTTCAACGCGCGAAAACACACAGTATGAACCTCGTCAGTGATAACGGTAAAATTCATAAGCAGTTTTGAGAGATTTCTGAGATCAAGGAACTGTGAGAAGACTTAGTTATGAGAGAATGATGGTTGATGAAAACCATGTTTATATTTCTGTAAGCTGATCCCGATCTTCCGCTGATTTGGAGATGATGGTCACGAGTGGAGATGTTTGAGGTAAAGACTCCGGAGCTGCTGCGTTTATTGAATCATGAACACGTTCTGTACACGGTTTAGGTCGAACTGTAATGTAATCTGCATTATTATGTGTAAATCACAATTCATTGATCATGATGCCTCGTATTTGAATATGTCTACTGGCAACATAAAATAAAATGCCTATTTGAACAAGGACCAAAGAGGATCAGAGTTGAAAGTAAGTGAAACACAAAAGCTATTTTGCTATTCTTATTTTAATTTTAATATTAAATACATTTAATACATTAAAGAATTTATATAATAATAAATGTAGCCTATAATTAATACAAAATTAAGATATGAATTAAAGTCGACAGGAAACGGAAGTTGTGCTAGTTTTTTCTAACTGCTTCTCGAACAAGAACACATGTGGGCGGGGCTTGATTGTGTCTGTGGGGAGATGATTGGATGGTTGTGGTTTGCTATTGGCTGATCTCATGTGAGTGACAGGTTATAGCCCCGCCCACATCATCAGGTAAGAGAAGAGAGATTATTCTCATTCAACATTACCAGAAACATCTTCTCAAAGAATTATGAGTTTATGTTTGTGTTTAATGTTGTATGCAGTGTGCAGAGTTAAATCATTCAGGCTGTAATACTGTGTCTTATCCTGCAGGTGGAGCCAAACTCAAGCTGTTCAAGCTAATGTTCACAGAATCACTAGAGATTAGAAATCAACTGCTGCATCATTTTGGCTCAAGACAAAAGTAATATAGCCTCAGTAAATGTAATTTCCATTCAATCTTATTTTTGTACATTTGCTTTTTGCAATATAGGATGGTATGGAGTACTACTTTCTCATCAATCTTGAGATATGAACACACTCCTGTGAGTTGAACATTATATTTTTATAAGAATCCATCAGCAGTAAACTACTCCGTTTGAAGCTTTAATAAACAAACAGCCTTCTTAATAACTAGTCACCACTTAATAATAGTAGAGAATAATTTTGAGAAGTCATTTTTTTGTAAATGTACTATGCATAAATATTAATATGATTAATAATTAATATATAATTTAATTATTTATTCATTATATAAAAAAAATATTTATTTATTGATGCTCAACCTTTTCTAATTCAGTGATTCAGTGCACAAATCAATATGTTTTTTTTAATATATATTATTATTATTATTATAATAATATATTATTTAAAGCTTTTCACATTTTTACTGAACAACCCCCCACCCCATGCCAGCTAACAAGTAACAAGTAAATGAATAATTATAACTAAGGTAAAACAATTACATTAATAATAAATGCCTATATATACTTATGTATAAGTGCATATACACACAGAAAAATACAATATTGATACATAGATTTATACAGATACACATTGCAAAACTCTACATACACATACATTAAAAGTAAAATACTTAAAAATAAAATGCCAAGACCAATGATTACCCACTCAAATTAATATATTTTTGATGAAATCTTAGAGCTTTCTGTCCCTCCACTGATAACTACGCAACTACCACTTCAAAAAGTTCATAAAGCGATCATAAAATGAATCCGTATGATTTGTACGGTTTAGTCCAATTTTCTGAAGAGACTCTATAACTTTATATGATGAACAGAATAATTTTAGGTTTTTATTCACAAATAAACATTCATCAACGAACACAACAGTTGTGGTGATCAGAAGCTTCAAGCATGTTGACTTGACGAGCAAGAACCAATGAGGATCATTCTAGTGTTACGCATCACGTTTGATCTTCTGCAAGAACCAATGAGGATCATTCTAGTGTTACGCATCACGTTTGATCTTCTGCAAGAACCAATGAGGATCATTCTCGTGTTACGCATCACGTTTGATCTTCAGCAAGAACCAATGAGGATCATTCTAGTGTTACGCATCACGTTTGATCTTCAGCAAGAACCAATGAGGATCATTCTAGTGTTACGCATCACGTTTGATCTTCTGCAAGAACCAATGAGGATCATTCTCGTGTTACGCATCACGTTTGATCTTCTGCAAGAACCAATGAGGATCATTCTAGTGTTACGCATCACGTTTGATCTTCTGCAAGAACCAATGAGGATCATTCTAGTGTTACGCATCACGTTTGATCTTCAGCAAGAACCAATGAGGATCATTCTAGTGTTACGCATCACGTTTGATCTTCAGCAAGAACCAATGAGGATCATTCTAGTGTTACGCATCACGTTTGATCTTCAGCAAGAACCAATGAGGATCATTCTAGTGTTACGCATCACGTTTGAGCTTCTGCAAGAACCAATGAGGATCATTCTAGTGTTATGCATCACGTTTGATCTTCAGCAAGAACCAATGAGGATCATTCTAGTGTTATGCATCACGTTTGATCTTCTGCAAGAACCAATGAGGATCATTCTAGTGTTACGCATCACGTTTGATCTTCTGCAAGAACCAATGAGGATCATTCTAGTGTTACGCATCACGTTTGATCTTCTGCAAGAACCAATGAGGATCATTCTCGTGTTACGCATCACGTTTGATCTTCAGCAAGAACCAATGAGGTTCATTCTAGTGTTACGCATCAGGTTTGATCTTCTGCAAGAACCAATGAGGATCATTCTAGTGTTACGCATCACGTTTGATCTTCAGCAAGAACCAATGAGGATCATTCTCGTGTTACGCATCAGGTTTGATCTTCAGCAAGAACCAATGAGGATCATTCTAGTGTTACGCATCAGGTTTGATCTTCTGCAAGAACCAATGAGGATCATTCTCGTGTTACGCATCACGTTTGATCTTCAGCAAGAACCAATGAGGTTCATTCTAGTGTTACGCATCACGTTTGATCTTCTGCAAGAACCAATGAGGATCATTCTAGTGTTACGCATCACGTTTGATCTTCTGCAAGAACCAATGAGGATCATTCTAGTGTTACGCATCACGTTTGATCTTCAGCAAGAACCAATGAGGTTCATTCTCGTGTTACTCATCACGTTTGATCTTCTGCAAGAACCAATGAGGATCATTCTAGTGTTACGCATCACGTTTGATCTTCTGCAAGAACCAATGAGGATCATTCTAGTGTTACGCATCACGTTTGATCTTCTGCAAGAACCAATGAGGATCATTCTAGTGTTACGCATCACGTTTGATCTTCTGCAAGAACCAATGAGGATCATTCTAGTGTTACGCATCACGTTTGGTCTTCTGCGAGAACCAATGAGGATCATTCTAGTGTTACGCATCACGTTTGATCTTCTGCGAGAACCAATGAGGATCATTCTCGTGTTACGCATCACGTTTGATCTTCTGCGAGAACCAATGAGGATCATTCTCGTGTTACGCATCACGTTTGATCTTCTGCGAGAACCAATGAGGATCATTCTCGTGTTACGCATCACGTTTGATCTTCTGCAAGAACCAATGAGGATCATTCTCGTGTTACGCATCACGTTTGATCTTCTGCAAGAACCAATGAGGATCATTCTAGTGTTACGCATCACGTTTGATCTTCAGCAAGAACCAATGAGGATCATTCTAGTGTTACGCATCACGTTTGATCTTCTGCGAGAACCAATGAGGATCATTCTCGTGTTACGCATCACGTTTGATCTTCTGCGAGAACCAATGAGGATCATTCTCGTGTTACGCATCACGTTTGATCTTCTGCGAGAACCAATGAGGATCATTCTCGTGTTACGCATCACGTTTGATCTTCTGCAAGAACCAATGAGGATCATTCTCGTGTTACGCATCACGTTTGATCTTCTCCGAGAACCAATGAGGATCATTCTAGTGTTACTCATCACGTTTGATCTTCTGCAAGAACCAATGAGGATCATTCTCGTGTTACGCATCACGTTTGATCTTCTGCAAGAACCAATGAGGATCATTCTAGTGTTACGCATCACGTTTGATCTTCTGCAAGAACCAATGAGGATCATTCTAGTGTTACGCATCACGTTTGATCTTCTGCAAGAACCAATAAGGATCATTCTAGTGTTACGCATCACGTTTGATCTTCTGCAAGAACCAATAAGGATCATTCTAGTGTTACGCATCACGTTTGATCTTCTGCAAGAACCAATGAGGATCATTCTAGTGTTACGCATCACGTTTGATCTTCAGCAAGAACCAATGAGGATCATTCTAGTGTTACGCATCACGTTTGATCTTCTGCAAGAACCAATGAGGATCATTCTCGTGTTACGCATCACGTTTGATCTTCTGCAAGAACCAATGAGGATCATTCTCGTGTTACGCATCACGTTTGATCTTCTGCAAGAACCAATGAGGATCATTCTCGTGTTACGCATCACGTTTGATCTTCAGCAAGAACCAATGAGGATCATTCTAGTGTTACGCATCAGGTTTGATCTTCTGCAAGAACCAATGAGGATCATTCTAGTGTTACGCATCACGTTTGATCTTCTGCAAGAACCAATGAGGATCATTCTCGTGTTACGCATCACGTTTGATCTTCTGCAAGAACCAATGAGGATCATTCTCGTGTTACGCATCACGTTTGATCTTCAGCAAGAACCAATGAGGATCATTCTAGTGTTACGCATCAGGTTTGATCTTCTGCAAGAACCAATGAGGATCATTCTAGTGTTACGCATCACGTTTGGTCTTCTGCAAGAACCAATGAGGATCATTCTAGTGTTACGCATCACGTTTGATCTTCTGCAAGAACCAATGAGGATCATTCTAGTGTTACGCATCACGTTTGATCTTCTGCAAGAACCAATGAGGATCATTCTAGTGTTACGCATCACGTTTGATCTTCTGCGAGAACCAATGAGGATCATTCTCGTGTTACGCATCACGTTTGATCTTCTGCGAGAACCAATGAGGATCATTCTAGTGTTACGCATCACGTTTGATCTTCTGCAAGAACCAATGAGGATCATTCTCGTGTTACGCATCACGTTTGATCTTCTGCGAGAACCAATGAGGATCATTCTCGTGTTACGCATCACGTTTGATCTTCTGCGAGAACCAATGAGGATCATTCTCGTGTTACGCATCACGTTTGATCTTCTGCAAGAACCAATGAGGATCATTCTAGTGTTACGCATCACGTTTGATCTTCTGCAAGAACCAATGAGGATCATTCTCGTGTTACGCATCACGTTTGATCTTCTCCGAGAACCAATGAGGATCATTCTAGTGTTACTCATCACGTTTGATCTTCTGCAAGAACCAATGAGGATCATTCTCGTGTTACGCATCACGTTTGATCTTCTGCAAGAACCAATGAGGATCATTCTAGTGTTACGCATCACGTTTGATCTTCTCCGAGAACCAATGAGGATCATTCTAGTGTTACTCATCACGTTTGATCTTCTGCAAGAACCAATGAGGATCATTCTAGTGTTACGCATCACGTTTGATCTTCTCCGAGAACCAATGAGGATCATTCTAGTGTTACGCATCACGTTTGATCTTCTGCAAGAACCAATGAGGATCATTCTCGTGTTACGCATCACGTTTGATCTTCTGCAAGAACCAATGAGGATCATTCTCGTGTTACTCATCATTGTTGATCTTCTCCGAGAACCAATGAGGATCATTCTCGTGTTACGCATCACGTTTGATCTTCTGCAAGAACCAATGAGGATCATTCTCGTGTTACTCATCACGTTTGATCTTCTCCGAGAACCAATGAGGATCATTCTAGTGTTACGCATCACGTTTGATCTTCTGCAAGAACCAATGAGGATCATTCTCGTGTTACGCATCACGTTTGATCTTCTGCAAGAACCAATGAGGATCATTCTCGTGTTACTCATCACGTTTGATCTTCTGCAAGAACCAATGAGGATCATTCTAGTGTTACGCATCACGTTTGATCTTCAGCAAGAACCAATGAGGTTCATTCTAGTGTTACGCATCACGTTTGATCTTCTGCAAGAACCAATGAGGATCATTCTCGTGTTACTCATCACGTTTGATCTTCTCCGAGAACCAATGAGGATCATTCTCGTGTTACGCATCACGTTTGATCTTCAGCAAGAACCAATGAGGATCATTCTAGTGTTACTCATCACGTTTGATCTTCTGCAAGAACCAATGAGGATCATTCTAGTGTTACTCATCACGTTTGATCTTCAGCAAGAACCAATGAGGATCATTCTAGTGTTACGCATCACGTTTGATCTTCTGCAAGAACCAATGAGGATCATTCTAGTGTTACGCATCACGTTTGATCTTCTCCGAGAACCAATGAGGATCATTCTCGTGTTACGCATCACGTTTGATCTTCAGCAAGAACCAATGAGGATCATTCTAGTGTTACGCATCACGTTTGATCTTCTCCGAGAACCAATGAGGATCATTCTAGTGTTACTCATCACGTTTGATCTTCTGCAAGAACCAATGAGGATCATTCTCGTGTTACGCATCACGTTTGATCTTCTGCAAGAACCAATGAGGATCATTCTAGTGTTACGCATCACGTTTGATCTTCTCCGAGAACCAATGAGGATCATTCTAGTGTTACTCATCACGTTTGATCTTCAGCAAGAACCAATGAGGATCATTCTCGTGTTACTCATCACGTTTGATCTTCTCCGAGAACCAATGAGGATCATTCTCGTGTTACGCATCACGTTTGATCTTCAGCAAGAACCAATGAGGATCATTCTAGTGTTACTCATCACGTTTGATCTTCTGCAAGAACCAATGAGGATCATTCTCGTGTTACGCATCACGTTTGATCTTCTGCAAGAACCAATAAAGATCATTCTAGTGTTATGCATCACGTTTGATCTTCTGCAAGAACCAATGAGGTTCATTCTAGTGTTACTCATCACGTTTGATCTTCAGCAAGAACCAATGAGGATCATTCTTGTGTTACGCATCACGTTTGATCTTCTGCGAGAACCAATGAGGATCATTCTCGTGTTACGCATCACGTTTAATCTTCTGCGAGAACCAATGAGGATCATTCTCGTGTTACGCATCACGTTTGATCTTCTGCGAGAACCAATGAGGATCATTCTAGTGTTACTCATCACGTTTGATCTTCTGCAAGAACCAATGAGGATCATTCTCGTGTTACGCATCACGTTTGATCTTCTCCGAGAACCAATGAGGATCATTCTCGTGTTACGCATCACGTTTGATCTTCTGCAAGAACCAATGAGGATCATTCTCGTGTTACGCATCACGTTTGATCTTCTCCGAGAACCAATGAGGATCATTCTAGTGTTACTCATCACGTTTGATCTTCTGCAAGAACCAATGAGGATCATTCTAGTGTTACGCATCACGTTTGATCTTCTGCAAGAACCAATGAGGATCATTCTAGTGTTACGCATCACGTTTGATCTTCTGCAAGAACCAATGAGGATCATTCTAGTGTTACGCATCACGTTTGATCTTCTGCAAGAACCAATGAGGATCATTCTCGTGTTACGCATCACGTTTGATATTCTGCAAGAACCAATGAGGATCATTCTAGTGTTACGCATCACGTTTGATCTTCTGCAAGAACCAATGAGGATCATTCTAGTGTTACGCATCACGTTTGATCTTCTGCAAGAACCAATGAGGATCATTCTAGTGTTACGCATCACGTTTGATCTTCTGCAAGAACCAATGAGGATCATTCTCGTGTTACGCATCACGTTTGATATTCTGCAAGAACCAATGAGGATCATTCTAGTGTTACGCATCACGTTTGATCTTCTGCAAGAACCAATGAGGATCATTCTCGTGTTACGCATCACGTTTGATCTTCTGCAAGAACCAATGAGGATCATTCTAGTGTTACGCATCACGTTTGATCTTCTGCGAGAACCAATGAGGATCATTCTAGTGTTACGCATCACGTTTGATCTTCTGCGAGAACCAATGAGGATCATTCTAGTGTTACGCATCACGTTTGATCTTCTGCAAGAACCAATGAGGATCATTCTCGTGTTACGCATCACGTTTGATCTTCTGCAAGAACCAATGAGGATCATTCTAGTGTTACGCATCACGTTTGATCTTCTGCAAGAACCAATGAGGATCATTCTAGTGTTACGCATCACGTTTGATCTTCTGCAAGAACCAATGAGGATCATTCTCGTGTTACGCATCACGTTTGATCTTCTGCAAGAACCAATGAGGATCATTCTCGTGTTACGCATCACGTTTGATCTTCTGCAAGAACCAATGAGGTTCATTCTAGTGTTACTCATCACATTTGATCTTCAGCAAGAACCAATGAGGATCATTCTAGTGTTACTCATCACATTTGATCTTCAGCAAGAACCAATGAGGATCATTCTAGTGTTACGCATCACGTTTGATCTTCTGCAAGAACCAATGAGGATCATTCTAGTGTTACTCATCACATTTGATCTTCAGCAAGAACCAATGAGGATCATTCTAGTGTTACTCATCACATTTGATCTTCTGCAAGAACCAATGAGGATCATTCTAGTGTTACGCATCACGTTTGATCTTCTGCAAGAACCAATGAGGATCATTCTAGTGTTACGCATCACGTTTGATCTTCTGCAAGAACCAATGAGGATCATTCTAGTGTTACGCATCACGTTTGATCTTCTGCAAGAACCAATGAGGTTCATTCTAGTGTTACTCATCACGTTTGATCTTCAGCAAGAACCAATGAGGATCATTCTCGTGTTACGCATCACGTTTGATCTTCTGCAAGAACCAATGAGGATCATTCTAGTGTTACGCATCACGTTTGATCTTCAGCAAGAACCAATGAGGATCATTCTAGTGTTACTCATCACTTTTGATCTTCTGCGAGAACCAATGAGGATCATTCTCGTGTTACGCATCACGTTTGATCTTCTGCAAGAACCAATGAGGATCATTCTCGTGTTACGCATCACGTTTGATCTTCTGCAAGAACCAATGAGGATCATTCTAGTGTTACGCATCACGTTTGATCTTCTGCAAGAACCAATGAGGATCATTCTAGTGTTACGCATCACGTTTGATCTTCTGCAAGAACCAATGAGGATCATTCTAGTGTTACGCATCACGTTTGATCTTCTGCAAGAACCAATGAGGTTCATTCTAGTGTTACTCATCACGTTTGATCTTCAGCAAGAACCAATGAGGATCATTCTCGTGTTACGCATCACGTTTGATCTTCTGCAAGAACCAATGAGGATCATTCTAGTGTTACGCATCACGTTTGATCTTCAGCAAGAACCAATGAGGATCATTCTAGTGTTACTCATCACTTTTGATCTTCTGCGAGAACCAATGAGGATCATTCTCGTGTTACGCATCACGTTTGATCTTCTGCAAGAACCAATGAGGATCATTCTCGTGTTACGCATCACGTTTGATCTTCTGCAAGAACCAATGAGGATCATTCTAGTGTTACGCATCACGTTTGATCTTCTGCGAGAACCAATGAGGATCATTCTCGTGTTACGCATCAAAACAGCCACATTAAAGCAACTTACAGTTTATTACTGATATTTTGCACCAGGAAGTGATGATTTTGTTCTTTTGAACACATGGGATGGAAAGGCTGCTTTATTTCTGATATTCCAATTTTGTGCATTCGTGAAATTTGCAACTTTGGATGGAAACTCATCTGAGACTCTTGCATGTAGGGATGACATTAAGGAAACTTATGCAAGAGTCTCATTTGGTCTCCACACAATCTCAAACTGGGATTGTATTCACTTTGACTTTTGAATTTTGACTTGCAATGTTGCAAAAGCCAATTTTTTATACGGATGAAGTGTTGCTGTATCATCATCTAAACTTCAGAAGACTTGCATGTAGTAGTGTGTGTCGTCGCATGCCATGCTATTGATCTGCAGGAATGCTCAGTTAGAGATTATAAAGGGTTCAGCCCGTGTGTGTGTGTGTGTGTGTGTGTGTGTGTGTGTGTGTGTGTGTCTGCAGGTAAAGAGTGTCGTTAACCGCTCTGAGCACCAGACGTGCCTCGATCCAGCAGAATCATGTGAGAAACACTCGAGTGCAGAAACACCTGCAGGAAGTGCATGCGAGCCGTGATTACAGGAGCTCTGCTTATCAGATCTCGGATCTCACACACACACACACACACACACACACACACACCAGACCGCAGCTCCAGTAGCGGATCACACGCTCACTCCACAAGTGACAGAACTAGTGATTAGAGTGTGTGTGTGTGTGTGTGTGTACACGTTTTTCTATCCCGGTGGGCTCTTAAACCTGAATGCACACACACTCATGGGGACTCGTGTCACTTTGGGCCTAAACTGAGGAAGCAAGCTTATAAATCATAGAGAATTAGTTTTTTTTTTAAATGTAAAAACACAGAAAGTGTGATGGGCAGGTTTAGAGGTCGGGTTAGTGTGTGTGTTTGTGTGTGTGTGTGTGTGTGAGATCAGTAGCACATACTCTCAGAGTGACAGTGTAAGTATTTAGGTGTTTCCGCTGAGCATTAGTGAAATGACAGGGTGTCACACACTTACATGTGAACATGAAGACGTGACACAGATGTGTGTGATCAGAAGCTCTCGGTCACTGACAGGTGCAGGCGTGGAGTGAGTGAGTGAGTGTGTGTGTGTGCAGGCGTGGTCTTCTGCAACACGCAACACACAACCTTCACACGCTAACTCATTCTTAAATCTGGGCTACCAGGCCTCGGGCTCTCTCTCTCTCTCTCTCTCTCTCTATCTCTCTCTCTATCTCTATCTCTCTCTATCTCTCTCTCTATCTCTCTCTCTCTCTATCTCTCTCTCTATCTCTCTCCATCTCTCTATCTCTATCTCTCTCTCTCTATCTCTCTCTCTCTATCTCTCTATCTCTCTCTCTATCTCTATCTCTATCTCTCTATCTCTCTCTCTATCTCTCTATCTCTCTATCTCTCTCTCTCTCTCTCTCTCTCTCTCTCTCTCTCTCTCTCTCTCTCTCTCTCTCCTGAACACACATTTGATCACTGAGGTTTGGCTGCTGTTGGTAGTTTGTTCCCAAGAACCTTTCAAACCATCGTAACTCTTGTCAGATGCTGTTTATGGGAATGTTTTCATGTGCTGCTGTCAGCGGAGAAATTAATTTCACCTTTAATGTTTACTCTGTTTGACGTACATAATTATACACTAGAGAGGGAATATAAAAATCTGAAAAATGTTTTTACATGTTTCTAAATAAATCATTACTTGCAAAACAAAACATTTACACTATACTGTATATATACAAAATACATAGTCACTATTAATTTTTGTATTGCAATATCTTGTTACATCCATATTTATTAGTGATTAATGTTCAGTTTTATAGTACCATAGTATCGAGGAAGCATATTGTAGAAGGTTAGCGTGTGTGTGAGTGAATGTGTGTGTTTGTGCGCGGGTGTGTGTGTTGAATGTTAGCGGCGTGGCTCGATCCCGAGGCGTGATTACAGCTCTGTCTAAACTCTCTTAGCCTCAGGCTCAAACTCTTCACCTTCACTTCCTCTGGGGTTTACACACACACACACACACACACGCTCAGCACATCACCGGCGAGCAGGAACCGGCCGGGCGAGTCTGAGGAGTTTATCCTCCGGCTGCTGTTGCGTGAGGACGAGCTCTTCATCTCTGAGACGCTGACAGGCGGACATGAGGTCAGATCACACAGGAGCGTCTCGTCACGCATGTGTTGGGCTTTAAAGGGTTAATTCACACAAAAATGTAAATTAGCCCATGATTTACACTCCCTCAACCCATCCTAGGTGTATATGACATTCTTCTTTCAGACGAATACAATCAGTTATATTAAAAATGTCCTGCTCTTCCAAGCTTTATAATGGCCGTTTCTGTTTTGAAGTCCATAAAAGTGTCTCTATCCATCATAAAAGTGCATCTATCCATCATCAAAGTGCATCTGTCCATCATAAAAGTGCATCTATCCATCATCAAAGTGCATCTGTCCATCATAAAAGTGCATCTATCCATTATAAAAGTGCATCTATCCATCATAAAAATGCATCTGTCCATCATAAAAGTGCATCTGTCCATCATAAAAGTGCATCTGTCCATCATAAAAGTGCATCTATCCATCATAAAAATGCATCTGTCCATCATAAAAGTGCATCTATCCATCATAAAAGTGCATTTGTCCATCATAAAAATGTATCTGTCCATCATAAAAGTGCATCTGTCCATCATAAAAGTGCATCTGTCCATCATAAAAGTGCATCTGTCCATCATAAAAGTGCATCTATCCATCATCAAAGTGCATCTGTCCATCATAAAAGTGCATCTATCCATTATAAAAGTGCATCTATCCATCATAAAAATGCATCTGTCCATCATAAAAGTGCATCTGTCCATCATAAAAGTGCATCTGTCCATCATAAAAGTGCATCTATCCCATAAAAGTGCATCTGTCCATCATAAAAATGCATCTGTCCATCATAAAAGTGCATCTATCCATCATAAAAATGTATCTGTCCATCATAAAAGTGCATCTGTCCATCATAAAAGTGCATCTGTCCATCATAAAAGTGCATCATATGCTACTTCTTCCACGTTGGATAGGGTTGCCCATTGGACGTCCCTGCGTCACCCAGATTGACTGTTACCTGCACTACTGTTTGGACCCGCCATCTTACTTTGTGGTTAATAAACCTATTGATTAACTCGTTATTGTATCCTCTGGTTATTAGTTTGTGACAGAACGATCTGACCAACAACATGGATGCAGCGAGTTCAATGCAGTGATCTGTGTGAGTTTTTGCGGTTGCCCGTCCCAGAGGCGTATTTAGGAGAACCAAACTTTTGTAGATCGTTTCTAACAAAGTACTCAATTCCTCAAACATTCAGCAATGAACAGTCTAAAGTGGCCTTTGCTCTTACATTGCTGACCGTACGGGCGGCTCTGTGGGGAACGGCGGTGTGGGAGAATCAAGACCTATGCTGCGCCCCGTTCCAGGCACTCTCAGAGGAGATGAAGAGGGTTTTCCACCGTGCGCTGGCAGGACGAGAGCAGCCAGACTACTCGCCGATCTCCACCAAGGAGACAGGGCGATCTGATTACTCCATCGAGTTTCGTACGCTGATCGCAGAGTGCCGCTGGAACGAGGTGGCGCAGTGGGACATGTTCCTGCATGGGCTTGCTGACCGCATCCAAAAGGAGATCTACGCGCTGGACCTCCCTCAAAGTTTAAATGGACTCATTGACTTGGCTTTAAGGGTTGATGCCTAAACCGGATGGAACGACGTACACATCCGGCCAGACTCCCTGGGAACTCCGAAGTTCCACAAGCCAGCGGCGGGGATGCGGTCGGCCCCGTTTTCCATCACGAGCCCATGCAGGTGTGGGTAGAGCTCGGCTTTCCCGGGAGGAGTGAGGGAGACGGAGATCCAAAGGGCTATATCTATATTGTGGAGGAGCTGGCCACTTCCTCTTCCTTCCTGGTCACTCTCACAGCGGTCAAGCCTTACTGGACTCAGGAGCGGAAGCTAACTTCATGGACTTAACCTTCGCTCATAAGTTTCAGATTCACATCACATCAAGATTTCCGTCAACGCTCTCAACGGCCAATAACTTCCTAACATTTCACTCACCACCGGACCCATAACACTTATCACATCAGGAAACCACTCTGAGAAACTGTGGTTTCATGGACTCCCCACTGGCACCCATAGTCCTCGGCCAACACAGTCCCAGGGTTGACTGGGGCCACAGTTCTGTTTCGGCCTGGAGCAGTCAGTGTCTTGTGTCTGCATGCTCGACTGGTTCTGTGTTACAGGAGTTTACTTTTTGCAGCAACAAAAAAAACAACAACTGATTTCTCCGGCATGTTTATTCGGTCGGAGGAAGATGACTGGCATCAGATGTGTTTCTCAGACAAGCTTGTAAGGACAGATACTTGTTTTATGAACGACTGCAGGGCTCAAATTACCTTCTTTGCCTGTTCCTAAAAGACAGAATGATGGTGTTTATATAAAGGTAGAAAGGGAAACGTTTTAATGACAGGTCCTCTCACAGACGCATGTCACGACTCGTAACATCGGCTGCACACACACACACACACCGCCGAATCCAAGTAGCTGTCATGAAGGAGGAAAGTGTGTGTGAAAAAATAACATGTCAAAGAATCAACAAGCTACAAGAAGAGACTTGCGTGTGTTGTGCTTATCAGTGGGATTCACACGTCACGCATGCGACGGGGTCCCGAAGAAGTGTAAGGGTGGTGTGTGTAAGGGTAGTGTGTGTTTTCGTAGTGTGTGTTTTGGTGGTGTGTGTAAGGGTAGTGTGTGTTTTGGTGGTGTGTGTAGAGGTAGTGTGTGTAGAGGTAGTGTGTGTAAGGGTAGTGTGTGTTCGGGGTAGTGTGTGTTCGGGGTAGTGTGTGTGTTCGGGGTAGTGTGTGTAAGGGGGGGTAGTGTGTGTAAGGGTAGTTTGTGTTTTGGTGGTGTGTGTTCGGTGTAGTGTGTGTAATGGGGGTAGTGTGTGTAAGGGTAGTGTGTGTTTTGTTGGTGTGTGTTCGGGGTAGTGTGTGTAAGGGGGGTAGTGTGTGTAAGGGTAGTGTGTGTTTTGGTGGTGTGTGTTCGGGGTAGTGTGTGTAAGGGGGGAAGTGTGTGTAAGGGGGGTAGTGTGTGTAAGGGTAGTGTGTGTGTTCGGGGTAGTGTGTGTTCGGGGTGTGTGTGTTCGGGGTAGTGTGTGTAAGGGTAGTGTGTGTTCGGGGTGTTTGTAAGGGTAGTGTGTGTTTTGGTGGTGTGTGTTCGGGGTAGTGTGTGTAAGGGGGGTAGTGTGTGTAAGGGTAGTGTGTGTTTTGGTGGTGTGTGTTCGGGGTAGTGTGTGTAAGGGTAGTGTGTGTAAGGGTAGTGTGTGTAAGGGTAGTGTGTGTTTTGGTGGTGTGTGTTCGGGGTAGTGTGTGTAAGGGTAGTGTGTGTAAGGGTAGTGTGTGTTTTGGTGGTGTGTGTTCGGGGTAGTGTGTGTAAGGGTAGTGTGTGTGTTCGGGGTAGTGTGTGTTCGGGGTAGTGTGTGTTAGGGGTGTGTGTGTTCGGGGTAGTGTGTGTAAGGGTAGTGTGTGTTCGGGGTGTTTGTAAGGGTAGTGTGTGTTTTGGTGGTGTGTGTTCGGGGTAGTGTGTATTTTGGTGGTGTGTGTTCGGGGTAGTGTGTGTAAGGGGGGTAGTGTGTGTAAGGGTAGTGTGTGTTTTGGTGGTGTGTGTTCGGGGTAGTGTGTGTAAGGGGGGAAGTGTGTGTAAGGGGGGTAGTGTGTGTTCGGGGTAGTGTGTGTTCGGGGGAGTGTGTGTTCGGGGTAGTGTGTGTAAGGGTAGAGTGTGTTCGGGGTGTGTGTGTTCGGGGTAGTGTGTGTTCGGGGTAGTGTGTGTAAGGGTAGTGTGTGTAAGGGGTGTGTGTTTTGGTAGTGTGTGTAAGGGTAGTGTGTGTAAGGGTAGTGTGTGTTCGGGGTGTGTGTGTTCGGGGTAGTGTGTGTTCGGGGTAGTGTGTGTAAGGGTAGTGTGTGTTCGGGGTGTTTGTAAGGGTAGTGTGTGTAAGGGTAGTGTGTGTAAGGGTAGTGTGTGTTCGGGGTGTGTGTGTTCGGGGTAGTGTGTGTTCGGGGTAGTGTGTGTAAGGGTAGTGTGTGTAAGGGGTGTGTGTTTTGGTAGTGTTTGTAAGGGTAGTGTGTGTGTTCGGGGTAGTGTGTGTTTTGGTAGTGTTTGTAAGGGTAGTGTGTGTGTTCGGGGTAGTGTGTGTTCGGGGTAGTGTGTGTTTTGGTAGTGTTTGTAAGGGTAGTGTGTGTGTTCGGGGTAGTGTGTGTTTTGGTAGTGTTTGTAAGGGTAGTGTGTGTGTTCGGGGTAGTGTGTGTTCAGGGTGTGTGTGTTCGGGGTAGTGTGTGTAAGGGTAGTGTGTGTAAGGGTAGTGTGTGTTTTGGTAGTGTTTGTAAGGGTAGTGTGTGTGTTCGGGGTAGTGTGTGTTCGGGGTAGTGTGTGTAAGGGTAGTGTGTGTAAGGGGTGTGTGTAAGGGTAGTGTGTGTTTTGGTAGTGTGTGTAAGGGTAGTGTGTGTGTTCGGGGTAGTGTGTGTGTTCGGGGTAGTGTGTGTGTTCGGGGTAGTGTGTGTGTTCGGGGTGTGTGTGTGTGTAAGGGTAGTGTGTGTAAGGGGTGTGTGTAAGGGTAGTGTGTGTTTTGGTAGTGTTTGTAAGGGTAGTGTGTGTGTTTTGGTAGTGTGTGTAAGGGTAGTGTGATGTGACCTCGCACGACAGGAGCTTTGCTTCGCTTCATTTTCCTCCAAAGGGCTCATAACCCGTGCAATATCTTTTGCATTTGTGTAACTCCATCAACCGAATCAAATCATTCTGTTTATGGTCATTTTAATCCGCTGATGATATAAGCCTTTCATGAGGGCATTTTTCTCCGCTCAAAAGATTTCTAATAGAGTCTCTTCTGCTCACCTAAGATGTTTATTTGATCAAAAATACAGTAAAACAGTGAAATATTATTATAATGTAGATCATCATTTCTCTATGTGAATATACAGTAAAGTGTAATTTATTCCTGTGATCAAAGCATCATTACTCCAGTCTTCAGTGTCACATGACCCTCCAGAAATCAGTATAATATGAGGATCTGATACTCAAGAAACATTTATGATTATTATCAGTGTTGAAAACAGTTCATATTTTTGTGGAAACCGTCATACATTTTATATTTCAGGATTATTAAATTGATACAAAGTTCAAAACCAACATTTCTGCTGTTCGCTTTTGATCAACAACTGTCACTTTTACGTCCTTGATGAATAAAAGTATTAAAATCGTACTGACCCCAAACCTTTAAACATTAGTGCACATTTAACGTTATTATCTGTGAATCATCACTTTTCTGAATGTGATCAAACTTTTAAGATCGAGAATCTGCGTCTGCTTTACTACGAGCGCAAGTAAAATATAATATTTCTTTAGCATCTCATTATTCGACATCCAGCAGTATTTTGTCATAAAGCCTCGCATAATGCATTATAACTCTTCATACATAATTGTACCTAAGTTAAAATGCATTCTAAAATTTGAGAGTTCCTTGTTACATCTGAAGTTGGTTGTTTGTCATGTGTTTTAATGCACTGTTCTTTTACAATTATTCATGAGATCATACAATAAGGTGCATTACAAGGAATAATTAATGCACTTTATAATGCATCATATACATTTTTTCATTATTTTGTGTATCAGTTGCTCCTTTGTTTATGTCAGAAGAAACATACAAACACAAATATGTAGCCTATATTTGTTGAAGCACTTCAGGTTTTACCTCTGAATGGAAATGGGTTTGTGAATAAGGAAGTCAGATGTTATTTGGCAGCTATTATTGTTGATTTCAGGTTGAAGTCGAAGAACCGGATGTGCTTCCATGTTTAGAGCGCTTGAACTGAATTATCGGTGAGTTTTAAGCTGAGATGTTGTCTAGACAGTGCTACTCGCCCATATCAACACAACTATTATAAAGCCTTTCAAGTGATTATCTGTGCAAATTCACATGCTATTTTTACCTGGCAGCGTCACGAGTCAGCCAATGAGCAGCGGCCGCAGGTGTGCTCGGGGAACCAGGCGGATCGGCAGCTGATCGCCGCCCACGCTATCTCTGTGAGATGAAGATTTAAAGACGGTCGAGGGGAGTTTTGATTCTGTCATTGATCATCAAGGGGAATTTCTTCTTGGCTCCTGAGATGCATAAACATTCTTAAATCAAGATACATTTACTGGAGAAGCTAAATTACGAGATATTAAGTCTTGTTTATGGAAAATGTATAACTTAAAACAATAACAAATATCTGCCAATGGAGTCAGAAAATAATCTTGTTTTCCCTTTTACATTTAAAGGGATACTTCACCTCTGGAAAGATGATTTTTTATTTAAAATGGGTCATTTATGTAATGTGAAGAAATGTGAAGCACCTGTGAGACGCACCGGTCTCGTATCTCTCACGGAGGAGCGGGAATTTTCTTAGCAATGCTAAAACGCACATCAACCGATCACTTGTTTAGCGTTCATGTAAACACTAACGTTATATTCAGATTCACCAATCGGAATGAATTCAGTTAGATTGAAACAAAAGGTGTGCATGTAAACAATGAATGGCGACTGCAGAAAGCAAAAGCCGAATTCCCGGACATTTTGGACGATCTCGACAGCTGGACATGTCCGGTAAAAAGAGGATGGTAACCGCTACTACTCAGCTTTCTCCACAGAATAAGAACCTGTTAGCTTAGCTTCCAAATAAAAGATGGCTGTCACTATTTGTACATTCTGTGAGTGAGATCCCGCCCTGTATGGGTGGGCTGAGAACATGCGGAACAGCACCTTCTACTGGCTGTAGTTTTTAGCCTCTGGCCAAAAAATCCTTATATGACACAATTTTATGATTTTTGCGTCATATGAGGATTTTTTCCAGACTAAAAATACATAAATCTCATCTCAGGGGGATATGAGGCAGGGTGGAGCATGGTAATTCGAAAATAATACTGGCTTTCTACTGATACAAAGCTTAATGCTAAATCCTGAAGTATCCCTTTAATCATTTAGCAGATGCTTTTTTCCAAAAGAGAACAATATAATCAATTAAACCAACAATAGGGATATCTAGCCACTTCAGTAGCTAGATGATAACAGTGATGGGATAAACCATGTTTCTGAATGACAGACACTAGTGATGACATGTAGATGGAGAAGTGAAGCGGTCCCAGCACTGAGCCCTGAGGCACTCCAGTAGCTAGATGATAACAGTGATGGGAAAAACCATGTTTCTGAATGACAGACACTAGTGATGACATGTAGATGGAGAAGAGAAGCGGTCCCAGCACTGAGCTCTGAGGCACTCCAGTAGCTAGATGATAACAGTGATGGGATAAACCATGTTTCTGAATGACAGACACTAGTGATGACATATAGATGGAGAAGAGAAGCGGTCCCAGCACTGAGCCCTGAGGCACTCCAGTAGCTAGATGATAACAGTGATGGGAAAAACCATGTTTCTGAATGACAGACACTAGTGATGACATGTAGATGGAGAAGAGAAGCGGTCCCAGCACTGAGCCCTGAGGCACTCCAGTAGCTAGATGATAACAGTGATGGGATAAACCATGTTTCTGAATGACAGACACTAGTGATGACATGTAGATGGAGAAGAGAAGCGGTCCCAGCACTGAGCCCTGAGGCACTCCAGTAGCTAGATGATAACAGTGATGGGAAAAACCATGTTTCTGAATGACAGACACGAGTGATGACATGTAGATGGAGAAGAGAAACGGTCCCAGCACTGAGCCCTGAGGCACTCCAGTAGCTTCACCAGCACTTACTAGCAAAACTGATGGTCATCATCTGAAAATATTTTAAAATAAGTCCCCCTAAGATTTTAGAATAATATCTCACTAATTTAACAAAACATTTGCATGTCAGTCAAGTCTCCTTCATTTATATAGCGCTTTAAATATAGATTGTTTCAAAGCAGCTTTACAGTGATAACAGGAAATTACAGTAACAGAGATTGTTTTGGCTTTACAGCAGCTCTAGAATAAAGTTATTGTCCAGCTAAAGTTAGATTTGATTGATTCACTTCCGTCGCAATGATCATTAGTTATTAACTTAGGGGCCGCTAACACGACACCGTTCTAACAGAAAACCCTTAACGCGCTCCGGCTGCTCATTTGCACAACAACAGTGCCTGGTGGCTCGAGAAAGAAAACCTTGAAATAGGTTAACCGGTACAAGCCTTGAAGAATATATTTATATATATATGTAAATACATTTATTATCTCTGCGCAAGCTTTAAAAACACAAACCTGTGAAAACACTGACGGCGTGCACATGCGTATTACGTGTTTAGTCTATAGCCAGGTATGCACGTTTGAATATATATGCGCAGGCGTGTAGTCTTTCTTTACTAAATGACTTCAACAAATTACTTGTCTGGCCCTAAAAATGTAGAATACAGAATTATTTATCGCTTCCGCGTATCCATGTGAACCAGAACTATTTTAACTATTTTATCTGTACAGATTTGAAGGGAATGAGGCCTTCACAGGGAGAGACTAGTGACGCTTCAGGACTGCGTTGTCGTCGTGTCCAGGCGCATGTCCGTCATCAGGTGTGTGTGTGTGTTTATGGTTCTGTAGTTTCAGTTAATAGTGACATGCAGATAAACAAAGAAAATATTTGTATAATTATAATATTTAAATGTTTTTTAGGATTTTTTTAAATGTAATTATTAATTTTCCATCAACACACAAATCCCAGTTTGGGAAACCCTGACAATCATAAACTGAGCTCATACGTCTGATAATACTGAACCTCGTGCATTTGTTTTGTTCAGTTGCTGTACGCGCATTAAGAAAAGGTTTTGCATAATATTGTTTATTGTTCTTCAAGACGAGTTTTACAGCTCCTCAGGAAGACTGAAATCACGCATCATTTCAAACAATCACATGTTTTGTAGAAGAACAATCGATCTGTGATGTGTGTGAGTGTGTGTGTGTGTGTGTGAGAGAGAGAGAGAGAGTCAGTGGGAGTGTCAAGCTTCAGTCAGTTGTGTCTTTGAAGTCCTAATAAATCTCACAACACACATTCTACACCTGAACAAAGTGCACGACAGCACAGGGACGGGACAGTCTGTCCCCCACACACACACACACACACACACACACAGTCTGTCTCTTTTCCCACACACTGTATATTTTAATTAAGTTCTCTGTGTGAAAGTATGACGTCGGTCCTGCTGTGTGTGTGCAGTGCATCACATGACTTCACAAGATTAATATATGTCGAAATATTCTATAGAATATAGTTTACTGATGCATTTATAGTGTTTTTGTCCTTCTTTGCAGATATAAATCATTGTAAGTATAAACCATGATCCACTTTCATTGCAAGAAGGAGAGCAGTGTGAACATCTTCAGACTTCATTTGTATGGTGAGTAAATTATGACAGAATGATTATTGTTGGGCGAACTTGTCCTCAATCAAAATTCAGACTTTTATAAGATATTAATATAAAATTATAATGCAACTAAATCATTTAAAGTGCTCTGTTATTCAATTTTGGCATCTAAGAGACTCTGTTCAGCCAATCAACACCAGAGGCGGGCATTATGCTAATTAATTACAAACCTACGCAGGTTCAGCAGGAAGTGAGACTGAATTATTGACGGCTCGTTTCAGTTCAGAATCGATTCTTTATTTATTTATCTGAACATTAATCTTTTACATTCAGCTTTCTTACACACTGCATGAAAGGTCCCACTATGCGTGAAAGATGCATAAGCTTAAGTCAGAGATTTTTTTGCATCATTTTATTAAAAAATGTGTGATGGTCAGATATGTAGATCTGCTTGTTTCTGGTGTGCGCACGTGTGTGTGTGTGAACATGCGTGACACGCTCCTCGCTATTGCTTCATTGTACATTCAGTGCGATCTGTCCCTGAATAAACAGCTCCAGGAACTCATGTGCACTATATAGGGCTCACAGCTTGTGTTTATTATGTGTTGCGATGCATTCCTGTGCATTTAGTCATCTGGCTTTCTTTACATTAGCTGATAGAGAAACAAGTCGTGCCAATAAAGTTTGACGAGAGGAAGCGATTTCTAACCACACCCAGTCAGGGTTTCAATGGCAATCCAGTTCATCTGTGGGATCTGTATAGAATATCGGAGACCCACAATAAATATTAATATTTAAAACAATGTCTTTGAATTATACTGCTTTTTAAATATGTTATGAAAGTCAATATGTTCTTTAGAGCCTGACTATCTTTTTCCCATACGTCATGAGGGCGAGAGTAGATGATGACAGAATTGAGTTTTTCTTGCACTATCCCTTTAAGGTGTTTGTTGAAATGACAATGAGCAATATTAATATTTCATCTCTGCTTCTCAATTATAGCTCATTAAACATAATTTCCTCCATTCATGTAGGGTTAGTTTGTTTCTTTTACACGCATGAAATAATAAATCATCCTGTCTCTACACAGTAATACTGATGAAGACCTCAGACAGGTTTTGATCTCGGTTGTTTTCGTCGGTTCTGAAGACCAAAGGCCTTCGACATCCCGAGGCTCGACAGAAGCACACGGCCATCATCTTTATGTTTATAATTAAAGACGAGCTTTATTGGCAGTTGGCTGTTTCTCTATTTCATGTTGGAAGCGAGTCAAAGCAGAATCAGCAGTTAGTGTGTGATTGACGGGCCGATGGAGCTGACGGCACATTTCTTGATGAGGCGCTGACAGACGACGACACAATAAAAACTACGAATTACACACATCTGACGCTTTCATGGCCTCAGATAACCTCGTCACAAGCTTTAGTTTACATCCGTCCTTTCATCAAATCAAAGCTTTTAATAACTTTTAATGCCATGAGTTTGAATAGACTGAGTGTTTGTGCAAATATTGAGTGAGACGAGGAAGAAAAGAGATTGTGAGAGAGAGAGAGAGAGAGAGGTGGAACGACACTCGCCCGCTGTGACAGCAGTTTATATACAACACACACTTTCCCATTTTTGGGGGGTAAAATCACTCCATCTGCCTTTACTCTCGCTCTGTACGTTGCATGGATTTTTGATCCGACCCAGCCAGTAAGACGTCAGGTAGCCACATTGACCCTAACCGGCCTGGCTCAGTTCTGGGGATGGCCCCCCATTGATGGAAAGAATAGTGTTAGATCGTTGCATCTGTTCCCTACCAGCTGAGGCCAAGCGCTATGCTGCGCAAACCAGTCCTACTGACCTTGAGACTCTGATAGCGCAGTTGGAAAACCATCAAGTGACAGTTGAGGTAATGAAAGTTAATCGTCAGGATCCACCCAGAATGGTCCGCCCCAGCACCAGAGGAGAAAGAGGGGGGCCACCGAGGAACCAGGGTGATTCTCAGGAGACAAGGTCTGTCACACAAGCCCAGTGTCAGAACCCATCTCACTGACGGCGCTATGCCACTATAGAACAACTTGTTGGGCCCGCCAGGGGTCAATGGCTCCCCGAATTCCAGTGAGACTGGCCAACTGAGACACAGAAGGCCTACTAGACTCAGGAAGTATGGTTACCTTAGTTCGGCCATTTGCACTGGGCCAGAAAGGTCCCCCCATTGTTGTGTCTTGCATTCATGGAGATGAGAAAATCTACCCCACCCTGCATGTGGAGATGGTCACTCCCAGAGGAGTGTGCACTTACAAAGCTGGGGTGGTCGACAGCCTGCCAGTTCCAGTACTGGTAGGTAGGGACTGCCCAGTGTATGACCGTTACTGGACTCTAGTCAACCAAAAAAAACCTGGAAGGCCTAAAAGTCAAGTAAAGCCAAGCTCCAAGAAACCTCAGCTCCTCCGGGCTTTTGCAGCACCCTCAGGCCGGGAATCAGAGAGTGAGTCTTTAATCCCAGATAAAGGAGAAGTGAATGACCAATCCGAAAATGTAGCAGAGAATCCCTGCACTAGCGAAGTCTCCCCAACTTTCCAGAGAATGATGGACAAGATCCTTCGACCCCATCAGGAATATGCAGCGGCCTACCTTGATGACATTGTAGTTCACAGTACTGACTGGTCTTTACACATGAGGAGACTGAATGCTGTGTTAAATGCCCTCTGGGAGGCAGGGTTAACAGCCAACCCAACAAAATGTAAGCTGGAATTAGAAGAGGCAGAATATCTTTGTTTCACCATATGACGTGGTAATGTGAGGCCTCAGAAACGAAAGACCGACACAATTTCCCTGTGGCCGAGACCGGTAACCAAGAAACAAGTAAAAACATTCCTGGGTCTGGTTGGATATTACCGTGTTGTCTGGTCCATCGAAGCAGAATGGCCTTTTCCTCTCTTAAGCCGGCCCTAGGTGGGAACCCGGTGTTGGTAACCCCAGACTTCCAACAACCCTTCATCGTACAAACTGATGTAACCTCAGAAACAGGCTTAGCAGTCTTCTCACAGCTGAGAAATAAAGAAGAACATCCTATTACATTCATGTGTGGCAGGCCAATGTTGGAGAAAGAAGCCCAGGAGTAAAGAAGTAGGTCCCAGCTGGGAAAGATCATCAATTATGAATAGTTACACCTGTTCACCCTTCAAACATGGAAAAAAGAGATGGTCCTGGGTGCAGACAACCACCGGACGAGGCGAAGAAGCACAGGGAGGCCTAGAGTGAGACTGGCTGAAGAGAAAGAAAAGACAGTTAACCTTGAAACCTCTGCTTTACCAACTTTGCCTTTAGTTTTTTCTGTCTTCCCCCTTTAAGGATGCGTAGAGTTCAAGCAGACGGTAGAAACGCTGCTGTCACACAAATAAAATAATATTAGCCCCTTACATCCTCTATTTCCCTTTGACTTTTACATTCTCTCATCGTCACTCGAGGGAAACATGGCCTTCGTGAGAGAGTTGAGCCATTTGGCATGACAAATATAAACAGTTTATCTAGGATTAGTGCTTATTTATTTTTGCTATGATCTCGTAACAATCCTGCAGAAACCTTTAATTCTGCAACCGAACGACACGTCTGAGTTATTACAACTGTTCATTGTCTATCAATCATCCAAGCCGAGACAGGACACAGAAACAATACGGTAAAACGTTTCACAACGCTTCTGGCTGGAAAAGTCAAATTAACAGCTTTTATTTGTTGGGAAATATGGAAACAAACATATGACAATATTTTATTATGATGATCATAACTCAGACAAGCCCAGGTTACTCTTTATTTGGTTCACTTTAGACATTCTACTAACTATAAGTAATTTGTTTACTCGCTCTCATTAGAGTATTAGTTGACTGTTAGGTTCAGGATAGTAGAATAAGTTGACATTATAAAGCTGATAGTCAGTAGAGTCTCTGTTGAGGAGCATCAGAATAAGATTCCCTTTGGAGATAAGAGCACGAGTTCGTCTTCTCCAGGGTCACACGAGGAACTCCTTTACGCGAGGAACTGCTTTACGCGAGGAACTGCTTTACGCGAGGAACTGCTTTACGCGAGGAACTGCTTTACGCGAGGAACTCCTTTACGCGAGGAACTCCTTTACGCGAGGAACTGCTTTACGCGAGGAACTGCTTTACGCGAGGAACTGCTTTAAGCGAGGAACTGCTTTACGCGAGGAACTGCTTTACGCGAGGAACTGCTTTACGCGAGGAACTGCTTTAAGCGAGGAACTGCTTTACGCGAGGAACTGCTTTACGCGAGGAACTGCTTTACGCGAGGAACTGCTTTAAGCGAGGAACTGCTTTACGCGAGGAACTGCTTTACGCGAGGAACTGCTTTAAGCGAGGAACTGCTTTACGCGAGGAACTGCTTTACGTGAGGAACTGCTTTAAGCGAGGAACTGCTTTACGCGAGGAACTGCTTTACGCGAGGAACTGCTTTAAGCGAGGAACTGCTTTACGCGAGGAACTGCTTTACGCGAGGAACTGCTTTACGCGAGGAACTGCTTTACGCGAGGAACTGCTTTACGCGAGGAACTCCTTTACGCGAGGAACTCCTTTACGCGAGGAACTGCTTTACGCGAGGAACTCCTTTACGCGAGGAACTGCTTTACGCGAGGAACTCCTTTACGCGAGGAACTCCTTTACGCGAGGAACTCCTTTACGCGAGGA
>NC_136883.1:38317865-38360365 GCF_949152265.1 Phoxinus phoxinus | reverse complement strand
GTGTATCGGGATTCTGTACTATGCTGCTAGTTGAAAATGTATTATGCAGTAACTTAATATTACTCTGAGAGTGTGTGTGACCGTGATTATGTGCATGTCAGTCACTCTTTATTACAGTCTCTGGTCCGTCAGCGTGGCATCGCTCGTCAAGTTCGTAGAGAGCTTTATTATTCAGTCCATTTTAAATTCTGATTTTGGCCGCCTCTCAAATGGGCTAAACCATAGATATATTACCTATGAAGTTCAAGTAAGTTAAATGCGCTAGAAATCCGCGCTCATTCAAGGATGTGCATTTATTGCATGGATGGAGAAAGCAGCGACACCTGCAGGAGTTCATCTGACGGTACATAAGCATATTATTATCATCGTCTGCACTTGTCTGAACGAGTCTAGCTAGCCTCCATTCATTTCTGGGAACATTGTCCTCTTTGAGAACTACTACATCTCCAACGTGAACATTTCTTCTAGGCGTGTGCCACTGTTGTCCGAGGCTTACGTTGGCCAGGTATTCTTTGCGCCATCTGCTCCAAAACTGTTCCGACAAGCACTGCCATCTCCTCCATCTTTTCCTAGCATTCAAATCTTCACGGACAAATTTGCCAGGAGGAGGAAGAGACACTGAGGTCTTCATCGTGAGCAGATGATTACACTCTTTAGGTCATTTATTGTGTTAGTGGTAAGCGGACAACTATTTACAATTGACATTGCCTCGTAGAACAATGTCTTTACTGAAGTGTCATCCAGTCTTCCTTTAGCTTGTGCCAGAACAGCGTTCATCACACTCCTGACAGTCCTCATTTGGCGTTCCCACACACCTCTCATGTGGCTTGCTTCAGGAACATTCACAAGGAAGTCACATTGTTTGCTTGCAAGATAGGTAGAGATCCTCTCTTGGTCCAGATCCTTCAAATGTTTCTCCAGCTCATTCTTAGCCCCGATGAAACTCGTGCCTTGGTCGGATCTGATCTGCCGCACGGCTCCTCTGATTGCTGTGAAACATCTTAAGGCATTCAGAAATGCATCGGTGGAAAGATCTTCTAGCATCTCTAAATGTACAGCCCTGGAGCTCAAGCACGTACACAACAGTCCACACCTCTTGATTTCCTTCCGACCTTGTTTTGTGTAGAAAGGGCCGAAACAGTGGAGGTGAGGGTCAGATCGGTCAGCTGGGAGGTCAGCCGTACGTTGTTCTTCGACGGATCTACGCAGCTTTCTGCAAGTAACACAATTTTCAATGTTCTTGGCCACTACATTGCTTGCACCTAATACCCAATATCCACTGGCTCTGAGCTCATTCAAGGTTTGAAGGTTAGTTCATGCGTTCATGAGCTCAAGGCTAGATTATTGTAATGCTCTACTGGGTGGTTGCCCTGCACGCTTAACAAACAAACTACAGCTAGTTCAAAACGCAGCCGCTCGAGTTCTTACCAGAACCAGGAAGTATGACCATATTAGCCCTGTTCTGTCAACACTGCATTGGCTGCCTATTAAACATCGTATACATTTTCAAATATTGCTGATCACTTACAAAGCACTAAATGGTTTATCTCCGCAGCACTTGAGCGAGCTCTTAACGCATTATAGTCCTTCACGTCTACTGCCATCTCAAAACTCCGGCCAGTTAATAATACCTAGCATATCAGAATCGACTGCTGGCGGTAGATCCTTTTCCTATTTAGCACCAAAACTCTGGAACAGTCTTCCTAACATTGTCCGGGAAGCAGACACACTCTGTCAGTTCAAAGCTAGATTAAAAACACATCTCTTTTTACCTGCCATTCATATAGAACATTATACATTTCTATTATTGAAATCCGTGAAATGATTATTAGGCTGCATAGATTAGGTCAGCCGGAACCGGGAACACTTCCTATAACACCTCATTCAAGGTTTGACCTCGGCCTTGTTTTCTAGTGACAATGGTCAAGTATTAGTTGTGTGACAATGCCTTCTTTAGGAAGAATTACTGGATGTTTAAACTCAAACTTTCTTAATCGTCCTCCGACCCAGAGCAGTTCATTCTGGAGGATGGGATCAAGTTGGTTTAACTTGTTATTCTTTGGCAGCTTAGCAGGGTTTTGACTGAGCAATTTCAGTTCTTCTTCAAAGGCTTCTCTTTGTGCTGCCTTGATGAGCACAAGAGCTGCTTTCTTTTTCTCCTCTACACTAAAGAACCCTGACTTGTCTTTGTTCACCAGTCTTTTGATCCTAGCAATAGTATTGAGGGCTGTATTCCAATCTGAGAATTTTGAGAGTCTTTCAAGAAAGCTACCTCTTACACGGGCATCTGTTTTCAGGACCTTTACCTCAGGGTCACCTACAAGAAGCACTGGGGATTTCTCACGAGTGCTAATCTCTCGTTCCCATAAGAACTTGGGACCCATCAACCAACTTGAGTCCATCAGATCTGCCACCTTGAGACCCCTAGACGCACAGTCTTGGATTCTGACTTGTTTCCACGTAGAACCATTGTCTCGGATCTGTAGAGTCTCTTATCTTCTGTACACGATTAGCTAAAAAGACATGAAGGCGCCGGGCTGTGTTCCTGATATACCCTAGCACTACCTGGGAATCTGTCCAGAAGAACTCCTCATTTACCTTCAGATCAAGCTCTTCCCTAAGAACATGACTTACTGCCGCAGAAACTGTGGCTGCTGAAACCCTTCGTAGGGTCTACTCTGGCCTTACCCATGACCAGTGCACATATGAACACGGCCCATAACCCTCACTGCTGGCTTCTGAGAAATGATGCAGCTCTCTTGCTCTCTGGACTCTGCCCATATTTCCAGGAATGAAGCATCTTGGCATTTTAACCTTTTGGAGATTCTCCAAGTCATGGATCCATGTTTCCCACTTTTGGCTTCAGATCAGAGGGAAGAGGTTCATCCCATCCATCGTTTGCACATCTCCTGGAATACTCTCTTCCCAGTCAAGATATAGGGAGCGAGAAAACCTAATGAGTCGTACACACTGATGGCCCAAGACACGAAACGAGCGGTTTGTGTGAGAAAACGAACGGCATTTATATCGTTTTTACCTCTTGTAACACAGCCAGGTCCAAGTGATCTGAGGGCGCGAGCGCTTCCTGGTGTGTGACGTGTGCGCAGACTGGTGCATAGATATATATACACTAGATGTTGCCTTGGCTACGGCAGTTCATTGGAACGAATGTCTTTAATGCGACATCTAGTGTATATATATCTATGCACCAGTCTGCGCACACGTCACACACCAGGAAGCGCTCGCGCCCTCAGATCACTTGGACCTGGCTGTGTTACAAGAGATAAAAACTATATAAATACTGTTGGTTTTATCACACAAACCGCTCGTTTCGTGTCTTGGGCCATCAATGTGTACTTACGATGGGAAATTGTTTAATTTGGACTCTGTGTATGCTCTTTGTGACAGTGAACGTGGACCTGCATGATATGACTGTCAGACAAGAACGGTTTGACCTAAAAATATCAAAATTGAAACTACTGCGGAAAAAAAGACACCTACATCTTGGATGCCCTTCAGGTAAGATAAAACATACCAACATTTAATTTCAAAGTGAACTATCCCTTTAAGACTGGACCTGTGAGTAAGTGGTCATTTAGAGATGTACCTTCAAATTTGTCTGAGCAGTCAAATACCACTCTTATTTTTTCAGAGAGAGAGAGAGAGAGAGAGAGAGAGAGAAGAGAGAGAGACAAAGCGAGAGGGTGAGAGAGAGAGAGAGAGAGAGAGAGAGAGAGAGAGAGAGAGAGAGAGAGAGGAGTGAGAGTGAGTGAGAGAGAGAGAGAGAGTGAGAGAGAGAGAGAGTGAGAGAGAGAGAGAGTGAGAGAGAGAGAGAATTTTTGAATTTGAAAACACATTTTATTACAATCAAAAATAAAACATTATTTCATTACATCATTCTACATTAAGATGAAAAACAAACAAACACATACACAAAACACACTTTATACTGCTATTCATAAATAACACCATAAAAATACTCCTTTACTGCAACCAAATAGCAAAAAGTAATGCCCCTTCATGAACAGAACAAAAAACCTCTCCACTACACCATTTCATTTCAAACAATGACAAATCATTCATAGCCTTGAAAAAATAAAAATCTGTAATTATTCTTGACTTGGTTAGATTTGAAAAAACCATCAATACATCTTGTCCAGAAATGTTTTCGATCTTATTCTTCCTACTCGCATAAATTGCCATTTTTGATTGGCCCAAAACAAAATTGAACAATTGACACACAGAGGCCTTTCTCTTTACATATTTAAAACCACAAATAAACATTTGCATAGAAAAATCTTCATTAAAAGCCTTAAAAAAAGACTCTACAACAATAAATAATGGTCTCAATCTATCACAATACATAAATGCATGGAACACGGTTTCTCTCTGGGAGCAAAAAGGACAATCAGAGTTAATCTCTGGGTTTATTACAGAAACAAACGCATTCACAGCCATAACCCCATGTAAGATTCGCCACTTTTTTATCACTCCTGTTATGTAAAACTTTTCTGTTAAAAACTTTCACACAATTTTTGTACACATCTTTCACATTAAATGAATCATGACTGAAAACTACATCTTTCTTTTCCAAAAAAGGACCTTCACACTCATCCATTTTAGGAGACAGGATTAAAATAGGGAAAGAGTCTTCCTCCTTTGGTTTTATGAAACCTCTGCAAAAGTCTTTGATGGTTTTCAACTCCTCTTCTTCAAGAACTGACCTCCACTTCATTAAAAGTTGATGAACCAACCTCAAATATTTTCTGCTGTCTTCTCAATATTGTCCAAATCCGGTCCCGCAATGTTCACTAAATGTCCCAGTGTTGTAATTCCTGCTTTAATGAATAGCCCAGTGTTTGCAGGAAAATAAGAACTGCTCACTACATCTTCAGAACGGGTTCCATAAATCAGTGGTTCTTGAAGTAACCAAAACAAACTTGAATTTTGTCCAATATTAACATCAAACAAATTCCATACTTTTAAAATGTTCTGATAAAAAATTGGTGCCTTCACTGTATTCATCTTCAAAAAAAGAGACTTGTCAAGACCTAAACCTCCCAAGCCCTTCAAAATCTCACAAGCAACAACCTTCCAATTTGCAATGGATGATCCATATAAAAGTCGATGTATAAAACGCATTCGAAAAGCTGCAACTCTACTTTGTACATTTATCAGACCCTGCCCCCCTTCATCCTTAGATAAAAACGGTACACTTTGGGAAACCCAGTGTAACTTTTCCCAAAAAAAATCAATTAAAACCTTCTGAATATCAGAGAGTAAAGACAGAGGAGGGTCCGCATGCTAAACGATGCCACACAGTAGAAGCTACAAGGTTGTTAATAATTAAAGTGCGTCCCCTGTACGACATCTTTGGAATCAACCACTTCCATTTACTTAATCTTCCTTTTAATGAATCACAGTAAACGGCAGCACATGTTCTACACCTTCAAACTCATGACTGTCAAATTTATTTGTAGCCAATTATTTGAATTGATATTAACATATAATCATTGTATTTAACTGTCTCTGCACGCTTTCATTAGTGTGTGTGTTGTTTACTGTGATAGAATCATTCCTGAATCTCAATAAGAGTTTTTTAGAGGCCAAAGTTTGAGAATTGTGAGTTTGACGTGGAAGTTTGAGGTTTGTATATTGTTGTCTTACACAAGATTATGTTTATTGTGAGAACATGGTGAACTGTTTCATGAATTGTGTGTTAGCAATTTAGAAAAACTATAATTGTTATATATTATTATATAAATTACTAATGATTATATTTAATTAAATAATTTAAATAAATCAGTTTTCAGTCTACAGAATGATCTAGATAGATAGATATGTGCTTGTTCTGTATTTCCTCATTTGGTCGATTATATCATATATTTATTATAATAACATTCACGCAGTTCGAGTGTGACTTCATTGTCCAAACTGTCCTTCCGTGATTCATGAGGAATGTGTGTCATTTATCAGCTCCTGAACTCGGTTCACACGCGAGGAACCGGATTACAGTCAGTGAGGGATTAACCGGAGTGTGTGTGTGTGTGTGTGTACCTGTGTGAGTGTGCACCAGTGTGTGTGTGTGTGTACCTGTGTGTGTGTGTGTGTGTGTACCTGTGTGAGTGTGCGTGAGTGTGTGTGTGTGTGTGTGTGTACCTGTGTGTGTGTGTGTGTGTGTATGTGTGTACCTGTGTGAGTGTGCGTGAGTGTGTGTGTGTGTGTGTGTGTGTGTGTGTGTGTGTGTGTGAGTGTACCTGTGTGAGTGTGCGTGAGTGTGTGTGTGTGTGTGTGTGTGTGTGTGTGTGTGCCTGTGTGAGTGTGCGTGAGTGTGTGTGTGTGTGTGTGTGTGTGTGTGTGTACCTGTGTGAGTGAGTGTGTGTGTGTGTACCTGTGTGAGTGTGTGTGTGTGTGTGTACCTGTGAGTGTGTGTGTGTGTACCTGTGTGAGTGTGCGTGAGTGTGTGTACCTGTGTGTGTGTGTGTGTGTGTGTGTACGTGTGTGCCTGTGTGTGTGTGTGTGAACAAGTGAGTGAACAAGTGAGTGAACGAATGTGTGTGTGTGTGTGTGTGTACCTGTGTGTGTGTGTGTGTACCTGTGTGTGTGTGTGTGTGTGTGTGTGTGTGTGTACCTGTGTGTGTGTGTGTGTGTGTGTGTGTACCTGTGTGTGTGAGTGTGTGTGTGTGTGTAACTGTGTACCTGTGTGAGTGTGTGTGTGTGTGTGTGTGTGAGTGTGTGTGTGTGAGTGTGTGTGTGTAATGTCCCCACAAGGATAGTAAAACCTGAGATCACCTCCATTGTGGGGACCAGCCAGCGGTCCCCATGAGGGGAATGGGTAAATAAACATACTAAATTATATATTTTTGAAAATGTAAAAATGCAGAATGTCTCCTGTGATGGGCAGGTTTAGGGATAGGGGCAGTGTGTGTGTGTGTGTGTGTGTGTGTGTGTGTGTGTGTGTGTGTGTGTGTGTGTGTGTGTGATGGGCAGGTTTAGGGATAGGGGCAGTGTAAGGGGATAGAATATACAGTTTGTACAGTATAAAAACCATTACGCCTATGGAATGTCCTCACAAGGATAGAAATGAAAGCTTGTGTGTGTGTGTGTGTGTGTGTGAGAGAGAGTCTGTGTGTGTGTGTGTGTGTGTGTGTGTGTGTGTGTGTGTGAGTGTGTGTGTGTGTGAGTGTGCGTGTGAGAGTGTGTGTGTGTGTGTGAACAAGTGAGTGGATAAGTGAGTGAGTGTGTGTGTGTGTGTGTGTGTATGTGTATGTATGTGTATGTGTGTGAACGAGTGTGTGTGTGTGTGTGTGTGTGTATGTGTGTGTGAACGAGTGTGTGTGTGTGTGTGTGTCTGTGTGTGTACCTGTGTGTGTGTGTGTGTGTACCTGTGTGTGTGTGTGTGTGTGTGTACCTGTGTGTGTGTGTGTGTGTGTGTACCTGTGTGTGTGTGTGCGTGTGTGTGCGTGTGTGTGTGCGTGTGTGTGTGCGTGTGTGTGTGCGTGAGTCGAGCTGAGCGACTCATTCACCGCAGAAACCCTGAAGACAAAAGCCTTCGCGTGACTGACCCGAAGAATGACCACACACTTACTCACTCACTCTCTCTCTCTCTCTCTCTCTCTCTCTCTCTCACACACACACACACACACACACGCGCGCGCGCGCACGCACGCACACACACACACACGAAGTAGCCTAATTCTTGTCACTTGACTAGTGATGTCTATTTGTCATCATTGTAAATAAAACTAATAAAAATATATTACTTATATTAACAAATATAATATACCACGCAAAAAAAGTTGTATATTCCGTGCAGATGTTTTAGGACATTAGAGTGACATCATCACCAGATCCTTCATGATCTTTAATCAACTGATCTCGCGTTATGAAGAGATCTGGAGATGATCCGCAGAACTTCTCATTCAACGAGGATTTCTAAAGCAAAGAGTCGAAAAACAAAAGAAGCGAATGGAAAAAGCGCGCGTGCACTGCAGAAATCACAGGTAAATCACTGCGCGTGCATGAAAGGACAGAATCGAGACAGGTGAAGGACAGTCGCAGTTTATGGAGAAGAACTGAAGAGCTCATGAAGAACTCATGAAGAACTCGTGAAACTGAACTCGTTTGCCCCTCCAGCATCCTCGCGCACGCGCGCTCGCGCTCTCACGCAACGCGGGCAATGTTTAACCCGCGCGCCACAGGTGCACGCACGCGATGCTGTTTACCTTAGCGTGCTTCAAATCACGATAACAGTCTGAGGTCGCGAGACTCTTCCAAAGGAAACCGACCACAGAAGTCAGAGACTCTGATTTACTGCAGCTCGACGAGGGTCACACGCTTTACGCCATTCTGGCGGCTTTTCCTGTTGACACAGCGAGCGAGAGCTGTGAACATGTAGTGCAGGGGCTCTGAAGCACACACACACACCTTTGCACGCGAGAACTGTAGTGCAGGGGCTTTGAAACACACACACACCTTTGCACGCGATGCTTTACCTGTTGCTTAATGAGTTCCGAGCGCGTGCCAGGCGGAACATGAACCCGCAGATCAATGCGCGACCGAGTCAAGCAATCAGTGTTGCAATACACTATTTATTTAGTCCTGTACTTGCAGAAACTCTCAAACTGATTTATGGCTCTAAATTCTGACGAATATGGTCAGATCAATGAACAAGAAGAAGTGTTCTTTCCTTTTTCTATTTACATGCATTACGTCTGTTTTTAAGATTTATGAATATAATCTATAATTTGCATTGCGCATTTATTTCTCGGTCTATGCATTGATTGAGGACGCAGTTTTCTCTAATCATTTGTTAACAAACAAGTATTCATTACTTCGATGAGCTCATTGTTTCTGCCTTTAATTAATGCATTTTTAGCTAACTGTGTGTATGTACTTTTCTGAAATACATAACTTGCAGTCTTCTCTGATAACTCTAAATTGTAATGTGGACTCGTGTGATAAAAATCAATGTGAATTGAATTAGTATCACATTAAAAATATTTCCCAACAAAGCTTAGCTTATTCATATTCATTTTTATTCAAAAATCTATTAAAATTTCAAATTTCACATTATGTAGCCTATTTATTGATTGATTGATTAATTGATTAAAGGGACTTTTGAAAAATAATAAGTACAAATTTTGAAAAAACTCAGATTATGAATTCCGATTATTATGTTCATTGTTCATTATGTTTGAGTTTCCGTGTTGAATTTACATTTTATAATATTAATTTACATTTTTTTTTTACAAAAAATTATATATAGCCTATTTTTTTTCTCGATTAAAATAAATATTGTCATCTAGATTTGTGGAAACGCACGAGAACTCATTAATAACTAATAACATTAATATCGCGCTCGATCAGTAATAAATCTCTCAATCACTGAGTCTCATTCACAGAGCGTGACGTCACGCGAGCAGCAGCCAATCGCGCCGCGCTGTCCTCTATAAAGCCTCTCGCGCAGGACTCCTCCACACTCAGATTGACTCTGGACACACACATTCAGAAGAGAAGACAGGGGAATATTCGTCAGATCGCTCTGTGTAAGTCAGCTGTCGATGCCTTCTTCATTTACACAATATTTGATCATATGTGCAGATGTCATTATCATCTTTACTGCAAACTATGAATGCCTTCTAGTTTCTTCTTATTGTTTTACACAATATTGTACTGCTTGTTCACTGACTGGTGTGCATGGTCAAAATGCTTTTATTATTATTATTATAGAGTTTTTAGATTTAAACAAACTTAATTTTATATAGACACTTATGCAAGAAAAATGTCAGACTTGTCTAACAATAAAGTGTAAAGTTAAAGTGTAAAGTAAAAGTATGTGTGTGTGTGTGTGTGTGTGTGTGTGTGTGTGTGTGTGTGTGTATTCATTGACTCTTGCTCCTTTGTTCAGAAAGTGTTCAGACCTAAATGAAGTTGCACTGCATGAAGGAGTGTATTATAGGGCATTTGCAGAGAGTTGAAAGGTGTGTGTGTGTCTCAGATATGCGTGCTGACCTTGAGGCAAATCTCCACATGTAGTTTATCATTAATGGATTTTGCGAAATGCAAATAACCAAAGAACATGCATGGGATAAACTGCAAGAACACATCAGTGATTGGCACGCATGACCTCATGCACCGGCTGCAGAAACACATCTTCTGTTAGCATCACTGCAGTGTTTCTCTGCATGTCCGTCAGGGTTCTGATCTCTGTCCCGTTGTGCGCAGGTACCCGCTCCGCCATGCCTCTAACGGTCGTTCCGCTTCTGGGCCCGATCTCCGTGTCCGAGAGCCTCGTGGCCATCATCACCATATGTGTTGTGTATCTGCTCATGCGCCTCATGCGCACCAAGATTCCCGACGGGCTCCTGAAGCTTCCCGGACCCAAGCCTCTTCCCATCATCGGGAACGTTCTGGAAGTGGGAAGCAACCCGCATCTGAGCCTGACCGCCATGAGTAAGTGTTACGGGCCGGTCTTCCAGATCCAGATCGGCACGCGTCCCGTGGTGGTGCTCAGCGGGAACGAGGTGATCCGACAGGCGCTCATCAAACAGGGCGAGGAGTTCTCCGGGCGTCCCGATCTCTACAGCACGCGGTTCATCAGCGACGGGAAGAGCTTGGCGTTCAGCACGGATCAGGTGGGAGTTTGGCGTGCGCGTCGAAAGCTAGCTCTCAGCGCATTGAGGACCTTCTCCACGGTTCAGGGCGAGAGCTCCGAGTATTCCTGCGCTCTGGAAGAACACATCAGCAAAGAGGGACTGTATCTGATCCAGAGGCTCCACACCGTCATGAAGTCCGATGGGAGCTTCGACCCGTTCCGGCACATCGTGGTGTCCGTGGCTAACGTGATCTGCGGGATCTGCTTCGGCCGCCGCTACAGCCACGACGACGACGAGCTGGTGGGTCTGGTCAACCTGAGCGACGAGTTCGGGAAGATCGTGGGAAGCGGGAATCCGGCGGATTTCATCCCGTTCCTGCGCATCTTTCCCAGTACATCCATGAAGAAGTTCCTTGCCATCAACGCTCGCTTCAGCAAGTTCATTCAGAAGATCGTCTCGGATCATTACGACACCTTCGACAAGGTGAGCGCTCTTATACGTCAGATTAGGTTTTAAGCCCTTTATATAATAGAAATGTAAGAGAATTCAATTCACATTTATGGTACTATACGGACCACACGATGGCCTACCCCTAACCCCGCCCCTAAACCTACCCGTCACTGGGGTTAAGACCAATCATACGATGGCCTACCCCTAACCCCGCCCCTAAACCTACCCGTCACTGGGGTTAAGACCAATCATACGATGGCCTACCCCTAACCCCGCCCCTAAACCTACCCGTCACTGGGGTTAAGACCAATCATACGATGGCCTACCCCTAACCCCGCCCCTAAACCTACCCGTCACTGGGGTTAAGACCAATCATACGATGGCCTACCCCTAACCCCGCCCCTAAACCTACCCGTCACTGGGGTTAAGACCAATCATACGATGGCCTACCCCTAACCCCGCCCCTAAACCTATCCGTCACTGGGGTTAAGACCAATCATACGATGGCCTACCCCTAACCCCGCCCCTAAACCTACCCGTCACTGGGGTTAAGACCAATCATACGATGGCCTACCCCTAACCCCGCCCCTAAACCTACCCGTCACTGGGGTTAAGACCAATCATACGATGGCCTACCCCTAACCCCGCCCCTAAACCTACCCGTCACTGGGGTTAAGACCAATCATACGATGGCCTACCCCTAACCCCGCCCCTAAACCTATCCGTCACTGGGGTTAAGACCAATCATACGATGGCCTACCCCTAACCCCGCCCCTAAACCTACCCGTCACTGGGGTTAAGACCAATCATACGATGGCCTACCCCTAACCCCGCCCCTAAACCTACCCGTCACTGGGGTTAAGACCAATCATACGATGGCCTACCCCTAACCCCGCCCCTAAACCTACCCGTCACTGGGGTTAAGACCAATCATACGATGGCCTACCCCTAACCCCGCCCCTAAACCTACCCGTCACTGGGGTTAAGACCAATCATACGATGGCCACCCCTAACCCCGCCCCTAAACCTACCCGTCACTGGGGTTAAGACCAATCAGGGATGA
This sequence comes from Phoxinus phoxinus, assembly GCF_949152265.1. NCBI lineage: Eukaryota > Metazoa > Chordata > Actinopteri > Cypriniformes > Leuciscidae > Phoxinus > Phoxinus phoxinus. Next base: position 38,348,254 of record NC_136883.1, on the reverse strand, counting down.
CTATACGTGACTAAAAGACACACGTGTGGTCCGGGTAACCGTATAGTTCCACATTTATTTGTAAAGCACTTTTCACAATACACAAAAGCAGATTTACAGAGTCCACATTACATGATCTGTTATCAGAGGAAACTGTCTAAGTTATGTATTTCACAAATGTACTTACAATATCACAGTTAGCTAATTTTTTATTTATTTAAACAATGTAATTAATGATGCAAACTTCAAAAATGAGATGCATTCAAATTCAGTCTAAAAAAGACAATAGTGTGGTTACTCAGATCGATGTTTGTTCAATTCAATAACTGTGTCAGATTTAGAAAATCTAATGTTGTCCGTGTCGCTCAATAACGCAAAATGTGTTTCAGGACAACATCCGTGACATCACCGACTCGCTCATCGACCACTGCGAAGACCGCAAGCTGGACGAGAACTCCAACGTACAAGTGTCCGATGAGAAGATCGTGGGAATCGTCAACGACCTCTTCGGAGCCGGTGAGTTCTGGATCAGGGATGCTCGAGACATCGGTATCAGTCGACACACGTTCAGTTGAAATGTTATTGAAACCGATATATTTGGCCGATAAATTTAAAGCTGATAAATAATGTATTGTTTCCTCCAGCTGAGGCGCTTCAGAGGCGCACTGTTCACCATGATGGTTTTGAATTGAAATATGATTGAAATACTTCAAAAAGGAAAATACAATAAGTGCAACGTGTCATATCGGCTAAATAAAATTATAATGAGAATATTATAATTGTGTGTTTGGGACGTGGCTTTTACTGATGAGACTTTGGTTTTTGTAATCAGTGTTTCAAAAATGATTCATTCATTTGGATTTAGATTTATCGGTTTTCAAATATAAAGAATTATCGGTTATCGGCCAGAATGTTCATATGAGTGCATGGATGGCTTTTTTTTTTTTTGTAATCGGGCTTTCAAAAAATTATATAAAAATGTGGATTTAGATTTATCGGCCAATAAATATCGGTTATCGGTTTTCAAATATAAAGAATTATCGGTTATCGGCCAGGATGTTCATATGAGTGCATGCATGACTTTTTGTTTTGTTTTGTAATCGGGCTTTCAAAAAATTATATAAAAATGTGGATTTAGATTTATCGGCCAATAAATATCGGTTATCGGTTTTCAAATATAAAGAATTATCGGTATCGGCCAGGATGTTCATACAGGTGCATGGATGACACTAAAGTGTGTGTGTGTGTGTGTGTGCTCATCGGCAGGTTTCGACACCATCAGCACGGCTCTGTCCTGGGCTGTCGTCTATCTAGTGGCGTATCCCGAGATCCAGGAACGGCTGCAGGGAGAACTGAGTGAGTCTGTGTAGATGGACAGGTTTTTACGAGGCGGATTGATATTAAAGCAGGATTTGTAGAAAAAAGGTCCACCGTTAAACATAACTGACACTGGGCACATAGCCAGCAATGTACAATAGTTATGAATTTCCATGAGATTGTGTTTAAAAATCTTCTGATCTGACAAATGGCATTCAAATGTTTTCTAGAGGAAAAGATCGGCATGGATCGCACGCCGCGCCTGTCGGACAGAACGGACCTGCCGCTTCTCGAGGCCTTTATCCTGGAGATCTTCCGGCACTCCTCGTTCCTTCCGTTCACCATTCCTCACTGGTGAGTTTATACGAGTTTATCACGAGCTCCTCACAGAAACCCTGCGCGACTCCAGCTAACTGTGTTCTTCTCCTCCAGCACGTCTAAAGACACGTCGCTCAACGGGTACTTCATTCCCAGAGACACCTGTGTGTTTATAAACCAGTGGCAGGTCAACCACGACCCGTGAGTATTACCATCAGTTCATGTTTAACAAATTTGAAATTTACTATTTAATATATTTATGTCAGATTTAAAAAAACATACACATTTATTTTAATCAATAATTAAATAATCCATTTTCTTTTTCCCTAATAATATTTTTAAACTGGTATATTATATAATGTAATAAATTAGTGTACTGTCTGTGGCGATACTATGGTACAATGATTTTAAATACATTTAATTTGATATTTATATTAGATTTAAATATGCAAACAATAAAAATAGCTTAAATAATAAAAATATGTATAAATATATAATATAATGCATTTTTTTTACATATATTACAGTACTTTTACATATATTTAAATGGTTCTCCATCCACGGTACTTCCCAGAATACTATAGTAAATTTCTAAAATACCATAGTACTTTTTTATAAGTGACACAGTTACTCCTTAAAGCAGGGTTTTCAAACATGGTTGCCATAAAAGCTGAGAGAAAAACATCTAACAATGAAAAAACAAATAATATAAAAATTAGACATGAAAATTAGATATGATAAAAAAACATGTAAAGATATAAAGATTATAATTAAATGGATTAAAATAAATAGTAAATTAAAATTGATTCAAATAGATTGAAAGTCCCCCTATAGTCAAAAGTTTTATCTTTATCACCAAAATTACATATTAAACATTTTTCCTTGAAAAAAAATGTCTTCATGTCTTAAAATATCTTGAATGTAACTCGACACCCTTGCCTTATTTAGTCTATGAATATGCGAATGAGCCCCGCCTCCACTCACTCACTCCCTCACTCAGAGATCACTGGTGGACGATCACACGTTGATCTGATTGGTCAAGGTAGTGTGTGACGTCAGAAACACCAGCGATTTCAAACCGTGTGTTTGAGACTGTCTTTGGTTCACTGCAGTTTTAAGCAGAAAATACTCAGCAATGCTGTCCACTTATGAACTTACACATGTGTGTGTTAAAGCAGATTAATAACACCACATACACACATAAACTACAGTAAACGCTGGATTTACACCACAGGGGACTTTAATATAGAAATAAGGGCAGTGTAACAGGAATTACCCTCTGGTGCTCTTTGTGTTGGTCAACAATGACCGAAATGTATTTTTTATTTAATTAAATGAATGTACTATATTTTAGTTCGATAAGGTTTTTTTATTTTGTATTTTTAGGGGATTTTATGGTACAAACTTATATTTACGCTGTATTTATAATCCATTTATTCACTTTTTGAGCGTAGACCTGACTATTTAATTTCCAATTTAAACTGTGGTAAATCTCGAACGCTTTAGAGCGACAGACTGAAGTTTGATCTGTGTTCAAAGACGACTCTTGGTAGATTATTGCTGAAGTGAAAAAAGTTACAGAATTTTACGTTTATTGTTTATCGTATAATATTTTAAATTTTTATATGAAATATATAATATTAACTCTAAAACTGTGAGTAAAATCTAAACAAGCTGTTCAAAATGTGAGTGTGATATCTCAGTAAATGATCTTTCAGTGTGTGTGTGTGTGTGTGTGTGTGTGTGTGGCTGCAGTGCCAAACGCCTCCACAAGAGGAAACTCACATTGATTTACAATGCGTCGTTTCTGACCGCGAGCAGCACGAGTGTGACTGTTGTTTACAGGACCATTAAACCTGTTCTAATCGTGTGTGTGTGTGTGTGTGTTCACAAAGCAAGTGCCAAAACCTTTACCAAGTTTCGTACCATTCCGATGAAGAAAAAAACAACAAATGACCGGTGAAAGCAGTGCAGTGACGCTTCTGTCTCTACTTGCAGGGAACTGTGGAAGGATCCGTCGAGCTTCAACCCTGACCGGTTCCTCAGCGCCGACGGGACGGACCTCAACAAGACGGAAGGAGAGAAAGTTCTGGTGTTCGGCCTGGGCAAGCGGCGCTGCATCGGGGAGTCCATCGGGCGGGCCGAAGTCTTCCTGTTCCTGGCCATCCTTCTCCAGAGGTTAAAGTTCAGCGGGATGCCGGGAGAAATGCTGGACATGACCCCAGAATACGGGCTGACCATGAAGCACAAGCGCTGTCTGCTACGAGTCTCGCCACAACCCGGATACGCCTCGTGATCCGGTCCGAGTCGGGATCCGTAGCGATCCTGTGGAAAAGCTCACGATGCCAAATATTTGAAAGATGCTTGTATCGGTTCTGGTGCCAGTCGTGTCAACCGGCATAACCGTTCACACCAAGAACCATAACTATAAGTCCAGCCGGTTGTTATATCAGAATAAACCCGACAGGGTGATCAGGATCACACACACACACACACACTCACACACACACACACACACACACACACCTGAAGGGGTTTATTCTGAGATAACAACCGGCTGGATGTACATTATCCCGATTATTACATGGATACTTGCACATCAGTAAATAATTAGACACGAAATATTGATCTGAGTCTAAATATGTTTGTAACAGCTTTCCATTAAGCCGCTGTGGTATTGGTAATAGGAGTGAGCAAGTGATTAACGCGTATAAACTCCATGAACATAGATGTAAGATGCAACCAATGTCGTTTATTTCTTGTGCTCTAATTAATAAACATTGCTTCCAATTAGCTTCTTGTGGTGTCTCATTCTTTGTAGTTCAAAGCATGTTAAGTCCATACCTTGCAAATACAGCGCACGAACATTGTCCATATTCCATATGTCCTTGAACATCACTCCCTTTCAGTGAAGCATGGTTAAACTCAATCCAACAGATTACGATAAGCACGGTCAGCATGATAGTACATGGTTTAACACGGTCAAAAAACTGTGTGCTTCCCCACTACCAATACACCTGTTGTCTAATTACCCATGTGCTCCCAATATATCAATGTCAGAGCGCCCCTAATGGACAAATATGTAATTGCATTAAAATGGCTCCTACACACCAGCCCCTTAATTGCTCATGGCAGGAAGACATAACAATTACAAAAAACATACATAATGGAGCCATAACAATTAAAGAAACATATACAGACATTTGGTCATAAATTCATGACATTATAAATCACAGAACCAGTCACCTCAATCATTTAACTCCAATAAAAGTCAAAGCTTTCTAACAGGTCGTTCCAGAACACTACCTTTGGTTTTAATCTTTACAGTGCGTACTAAACTTTTATCATCTGGAAAAGTTTCCAGGACTCTACCAAGTGGCCATGATCCACGAGGTGCAGTAGGATCCAGTAAAAGAACAATGTCACCAGGAACAAAACTTTGTCGTTCCTTTGTCCCTGACATTGCTCAGCTTGAGATAAGTAACCATGCCATATCCTCTTTCACAGGCATCTGAAAATGATGTAAATAGGCATGCATGATTTGTCCAAAATCCGTGGATTTTAGACATCGGTCCACTTGAAACTCTGACAACTTATCCAAATCAGAAATCCAACTATTCCACTGTGCTTGAAGTAGTGGTGGTATATTCTCATCCCAACTTAGATTCTGTCTACACATCTCCTGTAGGAGTAACTTGGCAGGTAGCATAATAGGAGCGAGAAATCCCATAGGATCATACACAGAACAGACAGTAGACAAGATTCCTCTTCTTGTACATTGTTGGGTTTTCAAATGTATTCTAAATTGAAACACATCAATCTCTGTATACCACTGTAGACCCAAAGTTCTTTCCACAGGTAACTTATCCCGAGCTAAATCCAAACACTGGATGTCTTTGCTTCTGGATTCCTCTGGAACTGATTGCAATACTTTGCGACTGTTACTAATCCACTTGATCAAACAAAAACCACCCTTTTGACAAATAGCAGTAAGATCCTGTACCATGGTGACAGCCGCCTCCTCCGAAGAGACACTCTTCAAACAATCATCCACATAGAAACTTTCAAAGACTGTTTTAATGACTTCTGTTGAAAAGAGTGGTTGATTATCCGTTGCCGTTTGTTTTAATGCATAACAGGCACAATTTGGAGAGGATACAGGTCCGAACAGATGAACTGTCATTCGGTAAATAGAAACTTCCTGTTTCAAGTCTCCATCAGACCACCATAGAAACCGAAGAAAGTCAACATCCTCTTTAGACACCTTAACCTGATGAAACATAGCTTGAATGTCAGCCATCAAGGCTATGGGCTCCTGCCTGAATCGTATCAGAACTCCCAGAAGTGAATTTGTTAGGTTGAGACCTTGCAACAGTTGTTTGTTGAGTGATGTATCCTTAAATGTTGCTCCACAATCAAATCCAACTCTCAATGTTCCTTTTTTTTGCTGGAACACTCCATGAAGAGGAACGTACCAAACCTTACCATCATCACGATTTAACTGGTCTTTTGGCACCTTCTCAGCAGAACCTTTCTCAAGAACATCCGAAAGGAAACATGTATATTCCTCATGAAATGGTTTGTTCCTTTCAAATTTCTTCTTCGAACCATTGCACCTTTGCTTGGCGACGCACAAGTTGTTAGGCAACACCACATCCTTAGTTCGAAATGGTAACTTAAGATTGTAATGTCCATCCTGTACCTTAACTGACTTGTCCATAAACTTCAGATCCTCTCGGGACATCTCTTTCTTATCCACCATATTTTCACTGAAGTCACAATTATACTGATGTTGAAGCAATTCCTCGAGCCTTCCAATAGAAATCCTGTTGACAGTGACACAAGGTGTGCCAGTATCATTCCTGCAGTCACCGCTCCTCTCTGAAAGTCCATTAACAACCCACCCCAGTAGGGTTCTAATGGCATAAGGTCCATTACCATAGCTATTTATTACCTCCCATGGCTCCATCACTTGCGACGCATTGGCTCCAATGAGTAAATCAACATTAGCTTCAATGTGTGTAAGTTTCACTCTGTCCAGATATGGCCATTTGGATATTTCCTCCTGCGTTACAATGTTATCTGAGTTGACAGGCATTTTCTTCTGAGTATATACTTCCGGAAGGGAAAAGAACTTCTTGTTGTTGATTCCACTTATCTCCAACCCAGTTACCACATTACAAGATACTGACTGCTCTTGTCCCATAGTGCGCAGAAAAATGTTAACCCTTTTACCTCTGATGTTCAGTTCATCCATCAGCTGCTTGGAGCAAAATGTAGCTGAACTCCCAGGATCCAGAAAAGCATAAGTTTGAATTATTTTGTCTCCTTTGGCTGATTTTACTTGCACCGGAATGATTGAAAGAAAGCATTTTTCATTACCAGCCCCTGTATGTCCACAAGTTTCCGCAGACACTAGGCTACTCTTTGGCCCCTTGTCCTCCATAACTGGCTTGCGATGTATGTGCAACACTGAAGGATGTGTCTGATTACAAACTTCACACACAAGGCGGTCGTCACATTCCCTACTAATATGTCCAGACTTCAAACAGCTGAAACAAACTCCTGTTTCTCTTAAAAAGTCAAGCTTTTCTTGTTGTGACTTATTTTTAAAAGTATCACATCCTTTCAAAACATGATCGTCTTGACAGAACAAACAAGTTGTGTTATCATTGGTCTTGTATAAGGAATGGTTTCTCAATTGTGATGTTACATATCCTCTTGGAACTGAATTAACATGTGTAACATTTGTAGCGAAACTGTTTCCCTTGAATGTCCTGCTAACTGCACTTGATTGCTTATCCTGAATGCATCCAAACACAGGATCTGATGCCATCTTTGCCTGTCGTTCAATGAACTCCACAATGTGTGAGAATTTTGCTCTACCTTGATTCAACTCCATTATCTCACAAGCTCTTTCTCTCCAACGTTCTCTCAATTTGAAAGGCAGCTTCATTACCACAGTTCTCATATTACTTGGCATGTTTAGTTCTTGCATATACGAGATATTATCAATGATGTTACAACATGCACGCAAAAACAATGAATATGCATGAAGACCTTGTGCATCCTCGGTCCTTAATGATGGCCAACTTAAAGCCTTTTCCATATATGCAGCTGCAATCTGGAATTCATCACCAAATTGCTCCTTCAGAAGTTTCTTGGCTAATAAATAACCTACTTCTGGATCAAGATGTTGGCAACTTTGAACCAGTACTCTGGGTTGTCCTGTCGTGAATTGCTCCAGAAAATACAAGCAGTCCCTTTTATTGCGAGTTTTTTCTTCAACACTGTGCTCAAAAGCTCTAATGAATGGCACATACTGAAGTGGATTGCCATCAAAGATTGGAATCTCTCTTTTGGGAAGCGTTTGAGGTTGAACTTGATGTACCAGATATGTTGTTAACTCCTCCTGCCTTTTCAGAATCTCATACAAGGGTTCACCTTGAGTTGGAAGACAGTTCACAGCTTGGGATGTCGCCATATTAACTCTGGAAGGTTGAGCAAAAGAATGAGAGTCCTGTTGTTGATAAGTACTTCTTTCTTGAATGCTCAACACTCCTTTAGGCTGCATTAATGTTGATCGGTTTGTGATGTTACAGGAAGCACCAGCTGATTGTGTTGGAACACTGCTGATAAATCTAGCTGTATCCATTGGTATTTCACTCATTGGCACATATTCAGTAACTTGTGGATTTAACACCTTTGGTCTTGTAGAATGAAAAACTTCATTTCCTGTCACATCCCTTGAAATCTGAGCCTTTTTTGATGTTTCTCCTTTAGAATGTGAACTGCCAGTACATGAACATTTGCTATGACTGTCGATCATCCTCAAAACAGCAATTTTTGCAGTGGATGCTGCAATTTCAGCATCTAATTCCAGTTGTTCCATTTTTTTTCTCAATTCCTCCTGCTGCGTTTCAATTGCATGCTTAGTTTTTAATGCAGTGGCACGTGCCACAAGTGCAGCTCTCTCTGCCTCTGTCTGTATGCGTGCTGATAAAGTGGAAGAACGGCTGCTGCTTGAACTACAGTTACTACATGCAGTGGTAACCTTTGCTACATTTGAAACACTGTCCTCAGGAACTATATCATCATTAACATTTACATCAACCCCTTCAGATGTTACAGGTGTAGACAACCATACATTCACATGTTCAGTAAACTCATTAATTGGAATCAGTTTAGCCTTGAACCATACATCATGCTTCTCAATTTCATTGTCAGGCAACACAGTCAACAATGAATCATGCGTTTCCTTAGCCCCTAAACACAAATCATTGAAGTTTTCATACATGTTTCGTACTTCAGACTCATATTCTTTGTTACTTTGCATCAAACCTTTAATAGTCTCGATCATTTTGTGTGCTTTGTTCAGCTTTGCCTTTCTCAGTTTTTGCAATGAATCAAGTCTTTCCACCAAAGCCTTTGCTGAGAGTTTAATTGTCCTTTTTTGCATTTCAGGCTCATTTTCATTACAAAGTTGTTGTTTTGTCACAGCAGATTCCTCTGCGGCCAAACACTGCTCATCCATATTATACACAGTACTCAAAACCCATGCAGTACAAAGAATAAATGTGTAACTTTTGGCAACCAATGCATTGGATTTACGCATACCGGTAATTTTGTTTGCTGCTCACAGAGTTAATGGCCATTAAACATTTTTTTGTTGCAACAATACCTTTTTAATCCGCTGCCGAATCAAGCGTTGTCCCAGCAATAAACAATCCAACAGGAACAGCAAATCCAGTACGAATCCAACCGGAACAGTGAAGTAAATCCACTGGGAATCCAACAGGAACAGTGAATTAAATCCACTACGAATCCAACAGGAACAGTGAAGTAAATCCACTACGAATCCAACAGGAACAGTGAATCATATTTCCACACCGAAATCCGATATCCATGAAGCGAATCCTTGATGTGCTGAAGAACTCATGCTCAACGAAGCCTCCCTCTCTGAAGTGGCGTCCACGTGCAGCTTATGCTCACAGTCCATTGGAAGCAAGTTTATTTAAAACGCTCACTGCTTAGTGAAACAAAGTTTTTTGACTTAATGTAACAGCTTTCCATTAAGCCGCTGTGGTATTGGTAATAGGAGTGAGCAAGTGATTAACGCGTATAAACTCCATGAACATAGATGTAAGATGCAACCAATGTCGTTTATTTCTTGTGCTCTAATTAATAAACATTGCTTCCAATTAGCTTCTTGTGGTGTCTCATTCTTTGTAGTTCAAAGCATGTTAAGTCCATACCTTGCAAATACAGCGCACGAACATTGTCCATATTCCATATGTCCTTGAACATCACTCCCTTTCAGTGAAGCATGGTTAAACTCAATCCAACAGATTACGATAAGCACGGTCAGCATGATAGTACATGGTTTAACACGGTCAAAAAACTGTGTGCTTCCCCACTACCAATACACCTGTTGTCTAATTACCCATGTGCTCCCAATATATCAATGTCAGAGCGCCCCTAATGGACAAATATGTAATTGCATTAAAATGGCTCCTACAATGTTATTAGTTCTTTAAACGCAGAGCTTCCGCGGAGAGAGCCGTTTCAGCGGCGAGATCAGACTAGACATCTAAGAGATACGGTATACAGTCATAACACTTATTACACAGCATTTCACCACATTAATAATTACGGGGATCAGAGATATTGATTCCAGATTAAACCGGTTTAAAATCGTTCCTGTTTGTATCTCATAATCCAACAGTGTCCAAAACAATAGTCACAAAATGGCCGCCGCTGCGTTTGTATGAAACGAGAGAGCGAGTCCATGATACTGGATGCCATAATTAAATAACTGTACACAAAATATTGATTCGACTGAGTTTTAATATTTTATTAGCTCACAAAACTTCCACAAAGTTGTTCTGTTGTTATCTCGGGATAATAAACCGCTGGAAGGAGCGATTGACCAATCAGAATCAAGTATTCCTCAGAGCTGTGTAATAAAGATAACTATAACTATATTTGCGTCCACACCAACAAACGATAACAATGTTTTTTTATTCTAAGCACGATTTCAAAGTAGCGAAAATGGACACGCAAAAACATCAAGAGAAATGCGTGAGTTCCTTAAATTCGAGTGGATTCTGATTGGCTGTCAGTGTTTATCGTTCGACAAAAATAAATAAATGGTTCTGAAAGTGATCCGACGATATCGTTCCTCATATCTTTCCCGTTATATCTCCGCTGTTCTTCAATATGGAGAGCGGTTTTACACCGACGTCTTTATCATTATCTTTATAGTTCTGGTCCTTGGTGTGATCGTGCCGTACTCCAGTCTCGCCTCTATCGTGTTCATCGGTGTTCACGTCCGCATGAGTTTATCCTGCAGAACTCAAAAGCTGATAACATATTTGTGCTTCCACACATAGAGCCGAGATAAGAGCGAGTGCCTTTATATCCTCATAAGCTTAACGCAGTTCTTCTGCTGGACGGCCAACACTGAAGCTGTCTTCTGTTTCATTACATCCCAGAATGTGATCCGCCTCGTGTAAATATGCGGACGCTTTGACCGTGTGCCTGATCGTGTGTGTGTACAGAGTGATGATCTACTGTTTTTGTATTTATCAAGGTCCTTCAATATGACTCTCGATCAAACTTTCCTCCTGATGCTCTTTGTGACTCTTGTGTAATGAAGGAATTTTACGTCTGAAGTAGTACAATAAATAATTCCTGCAAATGTGCTCTCATATCAACTTTGCCAGCAGTTGCATTGTTTTTGCATAAGCTATTTATGATAATAAAACTTTCATTGTGAATGTCTGTCTCTGTCTCTATTTAAAGGGATAGTCACTCAAAACTGAAAATGCTGTCATCATTTATTCGCCCTCACGTTGTTTCTTAAAATGATATTTTAAAGAATGTAATCAAACAGATGATGATTGACTTCCATTGTAGATCAAAAAAACACTGGTAAATTTTGAGTGGTTGCCAAAATTCTTTAAAATATCTTCTTTTATGTTCAACCGAAGTAAGAAACTCATACAGGTTGAAGATCAGAATGATATATTTTTGGGGTGAACTGTCCCTTTAAGGATAAACACACTGTGTTAAATATGCAGATATAATTGAATATGTATTTATTTTTAAATCAAGACTGATTAATTGAAGTAGTTATGGAATCAGATGCTTTTAAATATACTTTTAAAATGAAATAAAATTAAATGTATTTTAAATATTGTTTAATTAAATACATTTATTTTAAATAAAATTATATTAAATTAAGCAAACAATAAAAATGTACAAATAAATAATAACATTGTTTTAAATAGTTTTTTTTAAATAGTTTTGTTTCTGCCTTAAATTATTACATTGCTTAAATGAATAATTTTTTAGCTAACTTTGATTTTGTATATGTACATTTCTGAAACGCATAACTCCGTTTCCTCTGATAACAGAACTCTAAATTGTAATGTGGACTCTCATTAATATGCATTTTCTGTAAAGCTGCTTTTAAACGAGGTGTATTGTTAAAAGCACTATTCAAATAAATGTGAATTGAAAAATTAAAATGTGAATAAATAAACACATTTAACATCACAGTTGTCCCAGAATCAGCCACACCATCATCACGCCCTCAGCACCAGATTCCTGCACACATTCCTAATCACCTGATTACTGATCAACACCGTCTGCACGCAATCAGTCACCATGAAGACCAGCACACCCAGTTCACATCGTCTGGTCTCGTTATTCAACCCTGAACTTCTACCTGTGCACTACTTACATGTGCACTACTTACATGTGCACTACTTACCTGTGCACTACTTACCTTTGCACTACTTACCTTTGCACTACTTACCTGTGCACTACTTACCTGTGCGATACTTACCTGTGCACTACTTACCTGTGCGATACTTACCTGTGCACTACTTACCTGTGCACTACTTACCTGTGCACTACTTACATGTGCACAACTTACCTGTGCACTACTTACCTTTGCACTACTTACCTTTGCACTACTTACCTGTGCACTACTTACCTTTGCACTACTTACCTGTGCACTACTTACCTGTGCACTACTTACATGTGCACTACTTACCTGTGCACTACTTACCTTTGCACTACTTACCTTTGCACTACTTACCTGTGCACTACTTACCTTTGCACTACTTACCTTTGCACTACTTACCTGTGCACTACTTACCTTTGCACTACTTACCTTTGCACTACTTACCTGTGCACTACTTACCTTTGCACTACTTACCTGTGCACTACTTACCTGTGCACTACTTACCTGTGCACTACTTACCTTTGCACTACTTACCTGTGCACTACTTACTTACCTGTGCACTACTTACCTGTGCACTACTTACTTACCTGTGCACTACTTACCTTTGCACTACTTACCTTTGCACTACTTACCTTTGCACTACTTACCTGTGCACTACTTACCTTTACACTACTTACCTGTGCACTACTTACCTTTGCACTACTTACCTGTGCACTATTTACCTGTGCACTACTTACCTTTACACTACTTACCTGTGCACTACTTACCTTTGCACTACTTACCTGTGCACTACTTACCTGTGCACTACTTACCTTTGCACTACTTACCTTTGCACTACTTACCTGTGCACTACTTACCTGTGCACTACTTACCTTTGCACTACTTACCTGTGTACTACTTACCTTTGCACTACTTACCTGTGCACTACTTACCTTTGCACTACTTACCTTTGCACTACTTACCTTTGCACTACTTACCTGTGCACTACTTACCTGTGCACTACTTACCTTTGCACTACTTACCTTTGCACTACTTACCTGTGCACTACTTACCTTTGCACTACTTGCCTGTGCACTACTTACCTTTGCACTACTTAACTTTGCACTACTTACCTGTGCACTACTTACCTTTGCACTACTTACCTTTGCACTACTTACCTGTGCACTACTTACCTTTGCACTACTTGCCTGTGCACTACTTGCCTGTGCACTACTTACCTGTGCACTACTTACCTTTGCACTACTTAACTTTGCACTACTTACCTGTGCACTACTTAACTTTGCACTACTTACCTTTGCACTACTTACCTGTGCACTACTTACCTTTGCACTACTTGCCTGTGCACTACTTGCCTGTGCACTACTTACCTGTGCACTACTTACCTTTGCACTACTTAACTTTGCACTACTTACCTGTGCACTACTTACCTTTGCACTACTTACCTGTGCACTACTTACCCGTGCACTACTTACCTGTGCGATACTTATCTGTGCCCTGTGCGATACTTACCTGTGCACTACTTACCTGTGCACTATTTACCTTTGCACTACTTACCTGTGCGATACTTATCTGTGCAATACTTACCTTTGCACTACTTACCTGTGCACTACTTACCTGTATGATACTTACCTTTGCCCTGTGCGATACTTACCTGTGCACTACTTACCTGTGCACTACTTACCTGTGCACTACTTACCCGTGCACTACTTACCTGTGCGATACTTATCTGTGCCCTGTGCGATACTTACCTGTGCACTACTTACCTGTGCACTATTTACCTGTGCACTACTTACCCGTGCACTACTTACCTGTGCGATACTTATCTGTGCAATACTTACCTTTGCACTACTTACCTGTGCACTACTTACCTTTGCACTACTTACCTGTGCACTACTTACCTGTATGATACTTACCTTTGCCCTGTGCGATACTTATCTGTGCACTACTTACCTGTGCACTACTTACCCGTGCACTACTTACCTGTGCGATACTTATCTGTGCAATACTTACCTTTGCACTACTTACCTGTGCACTACTTACCTTTGCACTACTTACCTGTGCGGTACTTACCTGTGCGATACTTACCTGTGCCCTGTGCGATACTTACCTGTGCGATACTTACCTGCACACATGATAGTAACACACATGACTTAACACGTATGACAGTAACACACAACTGTCATGTGTGTTACAGTCACACATGTTACTGTCATACGTTTTACTGTCATGTGTGTTACTGTTACTGATAGTAACATGTATGACAGTAACACACATTACAGTAACATGTATGACAGTAACACATATGACAGTAACATGTATGACAGTAACACATATGACAGTAACACACATGACAGTAACACATATGACAGTAAAACACATATGACAGTAACACATATGACAGTAACACACATGACAGTAACATGTATGACAGTAACACACATGACAGTAACACATATGACAGTAACACACATGACAGTAACACATATGACAGTAACACACATGACAGTAACACATATGACAGTAACACATATGACAGTAACATGTATGACAGTAACACATATGACAGTAACACATATGACAGTAACATGTATGACAGTAACACATATGATAGTAACATGTATGACAGTAACACATATGATAGTAACACATATGACAGTAACACATATGACAGTAACACATATGACAGTAACATGTATGACAGTAACACATATGACAGTAACATGTATGACAGTAACACATATGACAGTAACATGTATGACAGTAACATGTATGACAGTAACACACATGACAGTAACATGTATGACAGTAACACATATGACAGTAACATGTATGACAGTAACACATATGACAGTAACATGTATGACAGTAACACATATGACAGTAACATGTATGACAGTAACACATATGACAGTAACATGTATGACAGTAACACATATGACAGTAACATGTATGACAGTAACACATATGACAGTAACATGTATGACAGTAACACATATGACAGTAACATGTATGACAGTAACACATATGACAGTAACACATATGACAGTAACACATATGACAGTAACACACATGACAGTAACATGTATTACAGTAACATGTATGACAGTAACACACATGACAGTAACATGTATGACAGTAACACATATGACAGTAACACACATGACAGTAACACATATGACAGTAACACATATGACAGTAACACATATGACAGTAACATGTATGACAGTAACACATATGACAGTAACACATATGACAGTAACATGTATGACAGTAACACATATGACAGTAACACATATGACAGTAACACACATGACAGTAACACATATGACAGTAACACATATGACAGTAACACATTTGACAGTAACACATATGACAGTAACACATATGACAGTAACACATATGACAGTAACACATATGACAGTAACACATATGACAGTAACACACATGACAGTAACACACATGACAGTAACACATATGACAGTAACATGTATGACAGAAACACATATGACAGTAACACACATGACAGTAACACATATGACAGTAACACATATGACAGTAACACATATGACAGTAACATGTATGACAGTAACACATATGACAGTAACATGTATGACAGTAACACATATGACAGTAACATGTATGACAGTAACACATATGACAGTAACATGTATGACAGTAACACATATGACAGTAACACATATGACAGTAACACATATGACAGTAACACACATGACAGTAACACACATGACAGTAACACATATGACAGTAACATGTATGACAGAAACACATATGACAGTAACACACATGACAGTAACACATATGACAGTAACACATATGACAGTAACACATATGACAGTAACATGTATGACAGTAACACATATGACAGTAACATGTATGACAGTAACACATATGACAGTAACATGTATGACAGTAACACATATGACAGTAACATGTATGACAGTAACACATATGACAGTAACACATATGACAGTAACACATATGACAGTAACACACATGACAGTAACACATATGACAGTAACATGTATGACAGTAACACACATGACAGTAACACATATGACAGTAACACATATGACAGTAACACATATGACAGTAACACATATGACAGTAACACATATGACAGTAACATGTATGACAGTAACACATATGACAGTAACATGTATGACAGTAACACATATGACAGTAACACACATGACAGTAACACATATGACAGTAACACATATGACAGTAACACATATGACAGTAACACATATGACAGTAACACATATGACAGTAACACACATGACAGTAACACATATGACAGTAACACATATGACAGTAACACATATGACAGTAACACATATGACAGTAACACATATGACAGTAACACATATGACAGTAACACATATGACAGTAACACACATGACAGTAACACACATGACAGTAACACATATGACAGTAACACATATGACAGTAACATGTATGACAGTAACACATATGACAGTAACACACATGACAGTAACACATATGACAGTAACACATATGACAGTAACACACATGACAGTAACACATATGACAGTAACACATATGACAGTAACACATATGACAGTAACACACATGACAGTAACACATATGACAGTAACACACATGACAGTAACACATATGACAGTAACACATATGACAGTAACACACATGACAGTAACACATATGACAGTAACACATATGACAGTAACACATATGACAGTAACACACATGACAGTAACACATATGACAGTAACACATATGACAGTAACACATATGACAGTAACACACATGACAGTAACACATATGACAGTAACATGTATGACAGTAACACACATGACAGTAACACATATGACAGTAACACATATGACAGTAACACACATGACGTAACACACATGACAGTAACACATATGACAGTAACACACATGACAGTAACACATATGACAGTAACACATATGACAGTAACATGTATGACAGTAACACACATGACAGTAACACATATGACAGTAACATGTATGACAGTAACACACATGACAGTAACACATATGACAGTAACACATATGACAGTAACACATATGACAGTAACACATATGACAGTAACACACATGACAGTAACACATATGACAGTAACACACATGACAGTAACACATATGACAGTAACATGTATGACAGTAACACACATGACAGTAACACATATGACAGTAACACATATGACAGTAACACATATGACAGTAACACATATGACAGTAACACATATGACAGTAACACACATGACAGTAACACATATGACAGTAACATGTATGACAGTAACACACATGACAGTAACACATATGACAGTAACACATATGACAGTAACACATATGACAGTAACACATATGACAGTAACACATATGACAGTAACACATATGACAGTAACATGTATGACAGTAACACATATGACAGTAACACATATGACAGTAACATGTATGACAGTAACACATATGACAGTAACATGTATGACAGTAACACATATGACAGTAACACATATGACAGTAACACATATGACAGTAACACATATGACAGTAACATGTATGACAGTAACACATATGACAGTAACACATATGACAGTAACACATATGACAGTAACACATATGACAGTAACACATATGACAGTAACACACATGACAGTAACACATATGACAGTAACACATATGACAGTAACACATATGACAGTAACACATATGACAGTAACACATATGACAGTAACATGTATGACAGTAACACATATGACAGTAACACATATGACAGTAACACATATGACAGTAACACATATGACAGTAACACATATGACAGTAACACATATGACAGTAACACATATGACAGTAACACATATGACAGTAACACATATGACAGTAACACATATGACAGTAACACATATGACAGTAACACATATGACAGTAACACATATGACAGTAACACATATGACAGTAACACACATGACAGTAACACATATGACAGTAACATGTATGACAGTAACACACATGACAGTAACACATATGACAGTAACACATATGACAGTAACACATATGACAGTAACACATATGACAGTAACACATATGACAGTAACACACATGACAGTAACACATATGACAGTAACATGTATGACAGTAACACACATGACAGTAACACATATGACAGTAACACATATGACAGTAACACATATGACAGTAACACATATGACAGTAACACATATGACAGTAACACATATGACAGTAACATGTATGACAGTAACACATATGACAGTAACACATATGACAGTAACATGTATGACAGTAACACATATGACAGTAACACATATGACAGTAACACATATGACAGTAACACATATGACAGTAACACATATGACAGTAACACATATGACAGTAACATGTATGACAGTAACACATATGACAGTAACACATATGACAGTAACACATATGACAGTAACATGTATGACAGTAACACATATGACAGTAACACATATGACAGTAACACATATGACAGTAACACATATGACAGTAACACATATGACAGTAACACATATGACAGTAACACATATGACAGTAACACATATGACAGTAACACATATGACAGTAACACATATGACAGTAACACATATGACAGTAACACACATGACAGTAACACACATGACGTAACACACATGACAGTAACACACATGACAGTAACACACATGACAGTAACACATATGACAGTAACACATATGACAGTAACATGTATGACAGTAACACATATGACAGTAACACATATGACAGTAACACATATGACAGTAACATGTATGACAGTAACACATATGACAGTAACACATATGACAGTAACACATATGACAGTAACATGTATGACAGTAACACATATGACAGTAACACATATGACAGTAACACATATGACAGTAACACATATGACAGTAACACATATGACAGTAACACATATGACAGTAACACATATGACAGTAACACGTATGACAGTAACACACATGACAGTAACACACATGACGTAACACACATGACAGTAACACACATGACAGTAACACACATGACAGTAACACATATGACAGTAACACACATGACAGTAACACACATGACAGTAACACATATGACAGTAACACATATGACAGTAACACACATGACAGTAACACACATGACAGTAACACACATGACGTAACACACAGTGCATGATGAATGTAGTCCTGAAATCACAGACATTCCCCTCCATCACATTAGATGAAATTTAAAACCACTTCAAACGAGCTTTGTGTTCATTTACAATCCAGATATTCCTGTTGAAGTGCAGAAATATAATCTAGTGTGGGTCGAGGTGTTTGTGTAAGAGGCATTCAGAGGTCACATGATCCACCCGTTACTATCATCTGCGGTTCGTTAGACAGTCTGTTATTACAGACGCACGGCAGCGATTAATGAGTGAGGAAGATTAAAGCCGCTGGTGTTCATTTACAAGCCGGAGGACTTTTGAACAGGCCGTGTTTGATGACCTTTGGCTTCGAGCAGATCTGTGTGTACAATGTGCACTGTTTGTTCCCTTTAGAGCGATTCCTAGCCATTTCCAGGAAACTTTCCTGAAAGGGAGAAACTTATCATTGTGTCACGCTGCCGTCTGGCATCTTCGGTGGCATTTCCTCTGCTGATAGTGCGCGACCTCCACAGATTCCCATAGCGTGCTAACGGCCTATACTAAAGTTCCTCTTTATAACATGCGTGTGACTAAGATCAATAAACAGCGCCCCCTCCCCTCCTGAGGAAGAGGTTACGCAAGTTTACGTGCCTTTCTCCCCTTTTCTTTCTCTTTCCTTCTTTCATTCTCAGCACAGGAAATTCCCCACAATGGGAAGTGGCGTGAGTCCCGGTGCCGGCGAGGGCAGAAGATATAGATTGAGGAGGCGGTTCACCTTTTCTGTTCTCGGTGTAATCTCTCCCCTCGCGGGCTGCTGGCCAACAGCTAATGCACGAATGACACGGGGCCGAGGTGCAGACGGACAGGGGCCGGGCCGCTGCTTTCACACGCGAGGTTCGGCTCCGCTACTCACTCCAGGTCCTGCGCACAAAAGGACAAAAGATGAGGTCGGTCGGTCTCTTATAGCAGGCCTTCACAAACCTCCCGTCTGATCGCACACTGCAGAAACTGCTTCTCTTACTCAGTATTTATGTCTCGTTTCCAGTCCAAATATCTAAAAATTCTTAAATCAGGAAGCACTTACTAGATCATTTACTAGTCTTGTTTCCTGATAGAATTTTTTTTAAAGTGAGCCTAACCCTAATCTGCCAGTGGGGTGAGAAAAAAAAAATCATAATTCAAATGGAAAACAAGAAAAAAAAATCATAATTCAAATGGAAAACAAGAAAAAATAAATCATAATTCAAATGGAAAACAAGGTTTTATGGCAGATACTTTTGCTTGTTTTTATTTTTTTTAAATCAGAAAACACAATAGAATCTCTAGAATCTCTAAAGTCATTTTAGTTATCTAGTAAATTCTTCTTGATTAAAGAATGTTTGAGATATTTGGACTGGAAACAAAACATAAATACTAAGTAAGAAAACTTTTTTGCTGTGCATTGAGTTGCTGAACTTCAGAGATGCAAAAATAAATATTCAACTCATGCATGATAATGCAAGTACAGCAACAAGAACATCATTTTAATTAACTACCAAAGAAATGAATACTTTTATTCAGCTATATGCATTGGATTGATCAAAAGTGACAGTAAGGACATTACAAAAGATTTTATTTCAAATAAGTTCTTGAGTGAACTTTCTGTTCATCTAAGAATCCTGAAAAACTAAATAAATCTCTGTTTTTGAACACTGATAATAATCATAAATGTGTCTTAAGCATCAGATCATCATATTAAACTGATTTCTGGAGGATCATGTGACACTGAAGACTGGAGTAATGATGCTGAACATTCAGCTTTAATCACAGGAATAAATTACACTATGTGTATGAATAACTTAATGAATAATATTTCGTGATTTTTACTGTATTTTGATCCACTAAATGCAGCCGTGGTGAGCAGGAGAGACTCAAAGAAGCAACTTTTGGCAATGACTAGTTGACATATATTCAGCTGGTTTAGTGCTTCTATCACACACTAGTGTTGTGGCTCTACTTCTGCACCGGTGTGTGTTTGCGTGTTTATTCTGCCTCGGTTTGAATGTTGTTTCTGTGCTGAGAGATGATTGCACAGAGACTGCGGTCTTCTTCCGGTCTCCAGCTCATAAACACACTCTCCTGACCTCACTGAGGGTTTTGCACACGCATCTCTCAGTTTCAAAGGCTGGAAGTTTACTTAAGGTGTTTTTTGCCCTTGCTCTAATATTCCTGTCACTTCCTTCCTGTTCTTGATTGGTCGTGTCAGGTGGGCGTTGTTTTTGGCTGACACTGTTTTCCGATTGTCTGTCAATCTCAGTGTGAGAACCTGAGAACGAGTCCCTGCAACCTGAGCAAACGCCACGAGGCTCCAGCGGCCCGCAGATCCTCCAGCGCTCCAGGAACACAGAACACCGCTGACTGGAAACTCAGTTCAGGACTGCAAATATCTTCTGAGATTTCATGTTTACATAGAGAGACATGATGTCATGCATGGTGACACCAGTGACGGCGAGTCAAGTCAGCTTTATTTCTGTTTTCGAGTGTTTCAGAGCCGCTTCACAGATAACAGGACAATAATGCAACAAAGTGTGTTTCTAGAAGAGAATAGCCTCATCGTCCAGCTTTAGGAAGATCAGTAATATTGTTGAAAATTAAAACAGGCCAAAATCCAAGGCGACCGGAAACACAAACTAAAAAGTTCAAAAGTTCTTTTATTCCACGAGGACACATTAAATTGATCAAAATTGACATTTAAGACTTTTAGAATGATACCAAAAAGAAATTGTATTTCAAATAAATTATGTTCTATTCATCAAAATGCAAAATAAAATGCATCACGGTTTTCACCAAAATATAAATCTCAATAAATACTACTCAATATAAATACTCATAAATGTGTCTTGATCATCAGATCCTCATATTATCCTGATTTCTGGAGGATCATGTGACACTGAAGACTGGAGTAATGATGATAAACTCAGCTTTGATCACAGGAATAAATTACACTTTACTATATATTCACATAGAGAAATGATGATTTACAGTAGGCCTATAATAATATTTCACAATTTTACTGTATTTTTGATCAAATAAAAGCAGCCTTGGTGCGCAGAAGAAACTTTGGAAATCTCACTGACCCCAAACTTGTGAATATATAATGAATATATAATGTGTGTCTCCTGAACTGGGACTGAAGCCTGTGCCGGATCTGATGTCCGGTCATGTAGACGCTGTCAGAGACACACACACACACATGTATACGGGACGTTTGCAGTAAGGGTGAGACACACTCATTCCTGGTGATGTCAGCATGAAGGACTTTCTGATTGATTTATTCATATTTTCCTCTCCGGGGAACTTCCAGCTTTCGATCTGAGCGGTACGGCATGAAATCTGAGCTATTCTTGAGAAACAGTGTCAGTAAATCACTGGACTTCTAGTAAACCGGCGCATCTCACCGAAACCTGCCGGAAGCACGTCCGGGTCACATTACACCCCAAAAAGCACCGTGACACAGAAAATATCATTATTATGACAGAAACAATTAAATGCTATTATGCATCATGGCGGCATTTGATGCACTGCCTTGATTAAAAGTTAAAAATACAGTAATGTTGACTATAATACAGTAATGTTGACTATAATACAGTAATGTTGACTATAATACAGTAATGTTGACTATAATACAGTAATGTTGACTATAATACAGTAATGTTGATTATAATACAGTAATGTTGACTATAATACAGTAATGTTGATTATAATACAGTAATGTTGACTATAATACAGTAATGTTGACTATAATACAGTAATGTTGACTATAATACAGTAATGTTGATTATAATACAGTAATGTTGACTATAATACAGTAATGTTGACTATAATACAGTAATGTTGACTATAATACAGTAATGTTGATTATAATACAGTAATGTTGACTATAATACAGTAATGTTGACTATAATACAGTAATGTTGACTATAATACAGTAATGTTGACTATAATACAGTAATGTTGACTATAATACAGTAATGTTGACTATAATACAGTAATGTTGATTATAATACAGTAATGTTGACTATAATACAGTAATGTTGACTATAATACAGTAATGTTGACTATAATACAGTAATGTTGACTATAATACAGTAATGTTGACTATAATACAGTAATGTTGACTATAATACAGTAATGTTGACTATAATACAGTATTGTTGACTATAATACAGTAAATAATACAGTAATGTTGACTATAATACAGTAATGTTGACTATAATACAGTAATGTTGACTATAATACAGTATTGTTGACTATAATACAGTATTGTTGACTATAATACAGTAATGTTGACTATAATACAGTAATGTTGACTATAATACAGTATTGTTGACTATAATACAGTAAATAATACAGTAATGTTGACTATAATACAGTAATGTTGACTATAATACAGTAATGTTGACTATAATACAGTATTGTTGACTATAATACAGTATTGTTGACTATAATACAGTAATGTTGACTATAATACAGTATTGTTGACTATAATACAGTATTGTTGACTATAATACAGTATTGTTGACTATAATACAGTAATGTTGACTATAATACAGTAATGTTGACTATAATACAGTAATGTTGACTATAATACAGTAATGTTGACTATAATACAGTAATGTTGACTATAATACAGTAATGTTGATTATAATACAGTAATGTTGACTATAATACAGTAATGTTGACTATAATACTGTAATGTTGACTATAATACAGTAATGTTGACTATAATACAGTAATGTTGACTATAATACAGTAATGTTGACTATAATACAGTAATGTTGACTATAATACAGTATTGTTGACTATAATACAGTAAATAATACAGTAATGTTGACTATAATACAGTAATGTTGACTATAATACAGTAATGTTGACTATAAT
Organism: Phoxinus phoxinus; assembly: GCF_949152265.1. NCBI lineage: Eukaryota > Metazoa > Chordata > Actinopteri > Cypriniformes > Leuciscidae > Phoxinus > Phoxinus phoxinus. The sequence goes on along the minus strand of NC_136883.1, from coordinate 38,323,785 downwards.
ACAGTATTGTTGACTATAATACAGTATTGTTGACTATAATACAGTAATGTTGACTATAATACAGTAATGTTGACTATAATACAGTATTGTTGACTATAATACAGTAAATAATACAGTAATGTTGACTATAATACAGTAATGTTGACTATAATACAGTAATGTTGACTATAATACAGTATTGTTGACTATAATACAGTATTGTTGACTATAATACAGTAATGTTGACTATAATACAGTATTGTTGACTATAATACAGTATTGTTGACTATAATACAGTATTGTTGACTATAATACAGTAATGTTGACTATAATACAGTAATGTTGACTATAATACAGTAGAACATGACTGTAATAAAGCATATAATGAGAAACTACAAGGCTTAGATGCGTCACACTAATGAGAATTGGTGCACTCTAAAAATGCAGGGTTGTTTTAACACAAATATGGGTCAAATATGGACAAACCCAGCAGTCGGTTTAAATAGGCTATGTCAACTACATTTTTAACCCAACGGTTGGGTTTGTCCATATTTGACCCAAATTTGCGTTAAAACAACTCTACATTTTTTAGATTCTCTTTTTTTTATCTCCTTTGATTTAGGGTAATATGTGGCCTGGCGAGTCTTCGTGAGATGTGTGTGCACAGAGTGTAAAACGGGCCGTTATCAGACGAGGCGGAGATCTAATCTGGACACTGCAGAACGGCTTACATAACCCCGCACCAGAGACCACTGGTGTTAATTGGGTATTAGATTGATTAGGCTGTGTGTGTGTGTGTGTGTGTGTGTGTGTGTGTGCGTGCGTCCGTGTGTGCGTGCGTGCGTGTGTGTGTGTGTCTCGCGTGAGAGCGCGGCGCGCCTGGCACTGACTGACACACTGCGTGCGAGAGTGTGTTAGCGTGAGAGCTCAGCTGGGCTGGGGCTGAACACCAGGTTTTTCCAGTTTTTTTGTTCCTGATCGAGCCTCTTTTTTGTTTTTGCTTTGTTCGAGCATGCATATAGTACACAAGTGTATCAGCGCAGCGCTATCCCGATCTCCGCGGACACACGCATGTCGCTCGCACGCGCACGCGCCCCGTTACTGATGCTGGGAAGAGTAACGGGAGTAATGGGATGTAGGCCACGGGATACACCTGACTCCTCTTTAAACACTGATTGTGTAATTAGACACTCGCACTGCAATCTTTCTGACACGCAGGGATCGCAGATGCTCAATGGACACGTTTACAGCTTTCTCAGTCAGAAGAAGACAATCCTCGTCATGTTCTGTGAACTTCCCTAGTGGTGATGAAGGGAAACTACAATGACTTTCCAAAAGAGGAAGAATAGATTTTTTGCATTGGTCAGAAGAGAGCGATCTCCCTCAGCCGTTGTATTAGAAACACACAGCAGTCTCTGTAATGCCAAAGCAATATAACACAAAGTTATAAATGTACATTCATTTAAAAAAAAATATATATATATATATATATAGGCTATATTAAAAAAACGTTGCTAGATTTTAGTCTTGCTGTAGTTCTCAGGCTCGACTAGAACATGTTTTCCTGCTTGAATGTTGATTATTCTCCTCATATTCTCCATTGTTGCGGCTCCTCTCTTCCCATAGACAGTATATAAGATGGACACAGCGACCCCATAGACTTCAACGGAGAAAAGTGAAGCCCATTTGAAGCACTCACTTCCTGATCGCCAGGCGAACTGCGCAGGCTCAAACTGAGCTTGAACACGTGAGCAACGTGTCTGACAGCTGTCAGTCTTCTAGTAGCTGTGCGGAGAGAAATCTGAATCATTCCCTTCCGAATCTCGCAGAGACGGAGAGCGTGAGCATTAGCTGTCCATGAGCTAGCAGCGGGAGCAACTTTATCACTCTCTGTGGGCTACTCCCTTCACTTTATCGGACTTAATGCCTCCACGTTCCCCCGATTGCCTGCGAGCTTCTACGCCGGTCTATACGGTAATTTCTCTACAGTGCGACAGAGAGTCGCGTGAGTTATGACGCAATCGTTAGCCTATTTTTACAAAAACGGCTTCTACGGGGCCATAACGTAAGGTACAAGGTAATGAAGCCTTTTATACATTGTCGAGTTTCTTTAGAAATAAATAATGGACAAATGGAGTCTTTGGACGCCTCAGATGTAAAGTTATTCGCTGTCAAAGTGACGCAAAAATGAATGGGAGTCAATGGAATGCTAACAGCAGGTGAAGTTCTGCTACAATGGCGGCGCCCGCGGAGGCTTCAGTTTCCGGCGGATGGATTACCCCCTTGTCTCTTCCCAGTCTGTCAGTAACGCTCTGTTTACTTCCTGTCTCTATGAAGCCCCTCCTTCTGAAAAGCACACTGTGCTCTGATTGGTCGGCTGGAGCAGTGTGTTGTGATTGGTTGAGCCCTTCGAGTGTGTTTGGGAAAAGTGGGCAGAGAAGATAGAGGGGACACCCCGAGGGCGGGGCTGAGCAGGGGGGTGGGGGGGTGGGGGCGTGCACCTGAGACCCGCAGTGACGGAGTGATTGACAGCTGCTGTCAGACTCGCTAAAATGGGAGAATGATTGGAGTGACGCAAGTAGCTTTGCAACAGAGCGGTCATTTGAAGTGGAGAAGTGGAGGAGTTGTGGACACAGAGCCATATCAGTTCCAGCCGCTGGCTCAAACTGCGGTCTTAATCGCGCATCGCGATCGGCATGCGACGATGCTAGCGAAGAGGGAATGGGGCCAGTCTCTGAGTGGTAAAATATTAGCATTATGGCTAAATTAGGCTAATGTTCATAGCAAATGCTAACAAACTATCAAAATTATGGAAAAAAATATCCAGCAAAACACGCCGGCGCGTTTGTCGACACCAGAGGGTTAACTTTAGCCTATAGGAAGGAATGCTCTCTCACATCATGACGCCGCTGCGGTGGTGGAGTGTGTGTGTGTGTGTGTGTGTGTGTGTGTGTGTGTGTGTGTGCGGCACTGCGGGCGCTAGCTGTGTGTTTTGTTTGTTTGTTTGTATACCGCGTAAAATAATTCTAACAATACTAACAACACTAACGACTATGCTAATTAACTACCTAGGCTACACAAAATAATCTAAATAACTATATAATAGCTATGCTAACTAGATGCTAATATACGCTATCCTGATCGTCGTTCCTGACGGAAGCAGATGCGTTTATACCAGGGGCGTGGCAGAGGACATTATAGTTAACATTATAGTTATGGTTTTAGTGATTATAATAGTTATTGTATTTATCATTATAATTATCATTGTGCTCATTATAGTTAACATTATAGTTATTATTATATTTATCATTATAGATATCGCTATATTTATAGTTATAGTTATCATTATAGTTATTATTATATTTATCATTATAGAAATCGCTATATTTATTGTTATAGTTATCGTTATATTTATAGTTATAGTCATCGTGAGAGTTATAACTATTGTTCTTGGTGTAAACGGCCCATTCATGCATCACATATTCTCAGTATTTTAGAGTTGTGTGTGAAGCTCTTTGATCTCGGCCGTGTTGGGGACAGTCCCGCGCCTCGACTCGCTGCTCCCCCATTCGTGTTCGGGGACTGGATGTTATCAGAGCGAGTGTTGACGAATCCATCTTGCTCTACACATCCGCTTCCGGCTCCACATTGGAACGCTGTTTGGTTTTAAAAATATCCCAGAGATAAACAAGCAGAGAAAATGACCTCCAGAAAGCTGCGTGCCGTTCCGCGGTTCACCAGAGCATGGCGTGTCAGATGTGCTGATAGAGACGTGCTCGAGAACACCAGGAACACGAGAGCGCCACACCCAAGATGGCCGCCGGATTAACCCACACACAACCAGTGACCAGAACCAGCCTGCGTTTTATAATACTTTTATTCATCAATAACACATTCAACTGATTAAAAGTGGCAGTAAATACATTTAGAATATCCAAATGGTTCCAATGCTGTTCTTTTGAACTTTATATTCATCAAAGAATCCTTAATGTATCAGTTTCCACAAACATACAAACAGTTTTCAACACTGATAATAATCATAAATGTGTCTTGATCATCAGATCCTCATATTACACTTATTTCTGGAGGATCATGTGACACTGAAGACTGGAGTAATGATGCTTTGATCACAGGAATAAATTACACTTTACTGTATATTCACATAGAAAACTGATGATTTACATTATAATAATATTTCAATGTTTTTACTGTATTTTTGATCAAATAAACGCAGCCTTGATGAGCAGAAGAGACTCTTGGAAATCTCACGACCCCAAACCTTTCGATCAGTAGTGAGTGAGTAACAATTACATATCATACCATTGCATACAAGATTTTTTTATGATTTCATATTTTATTATGAATGATAACACTGACAGATTCACTCACAGAAACACACACACACTCACAGAAACACACACACAGAAACACACACACTCACAGAAACACACACACACAGAAACACACACACACACACACACAGAAACACACACACTCACAGAAACACACACACAGAAACACACACACTCACAGAAACACTCACTCACTCACACACACACACACACACACTCACACACACACACACACACACACACACACAGAAACACACACACAGAGACACACACACATACACACACACACACACACACACAGAAACACACACTCACAGAAACACACACACTCACAGAAACACTCACACACACACACACACACACACACACACACACACACACAGAAACACACACTCACAGAAACACACACACTCACAGAAACACTCACACACACACACACACTCACACACACACACACACACACACACACACACACACACACACACACACACAGAAACACACACACAGAGACACACACACATACACACACACACACACACACACACACACAGAGACACACACACATACACACACACACACACACACACACACACAGAAACACACACTCACAGAAACACACACACTCACAGAAACACTCACACACACACACACACACACAGACACACACACACACAGAAACACACACACACACACACACACACACACACACAGACACACACACACACACTCACACACACACACACACACACACACACACACACACACACACACACACACACAGACACACACACACACACACACACACACACACAGAAACACACACACTTATGTAACGACCCCTCTGACTGAAGTTCAGCTAATGGGTTAGAGATTAAACCAGTTCAAACAGGTTAGTGGCATTTAAACTCAAGAAACGACCCCTGTAACACACACACACAGACACACACACACACACACACACACACACACACACAGACACACACACACACACACACACACACACACACACAGACAGACACAGACACACACACACACACACACACACACAGACACACACACACACACACACACACAGACACACACACACACACACACACACACACACAGACACACAGACACACACACACACACACAGTTATGATGTTAGTTATGATGTTAGTCATGATGTTATGATTATGATCATAACTAACATCATAACTAACATCATAACTAACATCATAACTAACATCATAACTAACATCATAACTAACATCATAACATCATAACTAACATCATAACATCATAACTAACATCATAACTAACATCATAACTAACATCATAACATCATAACTAACATCATAACATCATAACTAACATCATAACTAACATCATAACATCATAACTAACATCATAACTAACATCATAACTAACATCATAACATCATAACTAACATCATAACATCATAACTAACATCATAACTAACATCATAACTAACATCATAAATAACATCATAACTAACATCATAACATCATAACTAACATCATAACTAACATCATGACTAACAACATAACTAACATCATAACATCATAACTAACATCATAACTAACATC
>NC_136883.1:38302865-38310365 GCF_949152265.1 Phoxinus phoxinus | reverse complement strand
ATATTAATTATTATAATGAGGAATATTGTGGCGTGTTCGTTCCCGGGAGAAACTCGAGACTACAGTGGAGGCGTTTCAGTCCCGTCCCCTCCGTGAAACCCCGCTGGACCTCAAAGTTGAAAAAGCGTCAATGCAAGTGAATGGGAGAAAATAATTATTTTCTGGTCCCGTTTGAATTGTGCCATGAATGTGAACATATGTTGTCTGTGAATTTTTTATATAATCTTTCGTGTGAAGAATGCTACAATTTAGCGAGTAGAAGTTTGATACGGGTAGACTTTGTGTGAGAGCACTTTGTGGACTACAACTCTTCGCTGCTGTCGGCGCGTTTGAAACGTCAACACCACTAGCTCACGGCTCTAGCTCACGGATCCCGCTAGACATGGCTGTGTCTTTGGTGCACTTCACCGCCTTCTTTCAGGGAGAGGACAAAATCGTTGAGGTTGGCGAAAACCACGGGTAAGTCAACTTTATGGGGTGACGTCACATAGGCGACATGTAGTCTTTCTCGTTATGTCTTTTCCACAACTGCTAGCCGACGAATCATACCATATACTGTCAAACTTGTAACATGAAAGATTATATAAAAAATTCACAGACAACATATGTTCACATTCATGGCACAATTCAAACGGGACCAGAAAATAATTATTTTCTCCCATTCACTTGCATTGACGCTTTTTCAACTTTGAGGTCCAGCGGGGTTTCACGGAGGGGACGGGACTTACCAGCTCTATAGAGAAGAACTGGAGCTTTCATGATCATCAGCAACACTACACAGTGAAGAGAGGAAGATGAAGATGAAGATGAAGATGGGGAAAGAAAGTGTAATGAGGCCGCAGCCGACTGGGCCAATCAGAACCGAGCGCCAGCCATAAGCGTATAATTTCATCAATAATTGAATATCTTTGTCTATTTAAATGTATTTAAGTCTATGGAGTAATTCTGTTCCGCATTACTCTGAGAATAGACACTCCAGCACTAGTGTTGTATTGAGACGCTGTCATGATGACTGAACACGGAAACAGGGAGCAAGTGCGAACGCAAGGTTTATTCAGACAATACTCAAAGACAGTGCAAGCAGATGGTACAAGGTGATGCAGGGACTTCGATGGTCAGGATCCGTGGTGATGTGAAGTGAAGAGGTGGCGGTGAGAAGACAGACGAACTCCGACACGATGAACACGAAGACACAGGAACACAAGGCAGGAATCAAACACCGGAACACCAACACGAACGACATCAAACAACGATCTGACAAGGATGGAAGGAACAGCAGTGAGTATTTAAGGAGTGAGTGAGATAGCTTGCAGCTGGTGATGATGATGATCAGCTGGAGTGGATCAGGTGATGTCACACATACACGCCCACTTCCCACATGCGCTCACACCACAACATAAACACAAGACTAGAAGGAACAGAGCATGTGTCTACCGTGACAGTACCCCTCCTCCTAAGAACGCCTCCTGGCGTTCCCAGGCTCCTTTACCTGCCGATTGAAGTCATCGATAAGGGAGTGATCCATTATGTCTCTAGCAGGAACCCAACTTCTCTCCTCCGGACCGTAACCTTCCCAGTCCACCAAGTACTGAAATCCGCGTCCCCTCCGCCTAGAGTCCAGAATGCGATTAACCGAATATGTGGTCTCCCCATCTACGAGTCGCGGTGGGGGAGGAACCGGGACAGGCGGATTAATGTGAGAATGAAACACGGGTTTAATCTTAGACACATGAAAGGCGGAATGAACCCTCCTGTACGCGGGAGGTAATTTGAGGCGGACTGCCACTGGACTAATGATCTTAGTGACAGGGAACGGGCCAATGAATTTGGGTGCAAGTTTATTAGAGACGGAGCGCAAAGGAATGTTCTTAGTAGAAAGCCACACTTTTTGACCCACGACGTATATCGGAGGCTTAGACCTGTGGCGATCGGCCCTAGCCTTGGTGCGCGCCCCCACCTGGAGTAGAGTCTCACGGGCTCTAGTCCAGGTGCGGTGACACCTCTGGACGAAGGCGTGAGCAGAGGGGACCGCAACCTCGGATTCCAGACTGGGAAAAATAGGTGGCTGGTAACCTACACTACACTCAAACGGAGATAGGCCCGTGGCCGACACTGGTAACGTGTTGTGCGCGTACTCCACCATAGAAAGTTGTTGGCTCCATGAGGAAGGATTCTTAGATACCAAACATCGCAACACCCTCTCCAAATCTTGGTTGGCTCTCTCGGTCTGACCATTGCTCTGGGGGTGAAACCCAGACGAGAGACTAACAGTCGCCCCCAGAAGTCTACAAAACTCTTGCCAAAATTTGGACACAAACTGGGGTCCCCTGTCGGAAACCACGTCCGTCGGGAGGCCATGAAGCCGAAAGACGTGATCTACGACCGCAACCGCCGTCTCCTTAGCTGAGGGTAATTTGGGTAAGGGGATGAAATGGGCTGCCTTCGAGAACCGGTCCACCACAGTCAAAACGACCGTGTTCCCTTGAGAGGGTGGGAGGGCGGTGATAAAATCTAGAGCGATGTGGGACCAGGGTCTCGAAGGAACCGGCAGCGGCTGGAGTAACCCATCTGGAGGTCGATTAGAAGTCTTACCAGTGGCACAAACAGAGCAAGCCAAAACAAAATCGTGGATGTCGCAAGCCATACGGGGCCACCAGAATCGTTGCCTGACTAAAAAACTAGTACGATTAACTCCTGGATGGCAAGCCACGTTGGAACTATGACCCCACTGGATGACGTCTGAACGTAATTCCTCTGGCACAAATAATCGATTCGGTGGACAACCGGGCGGAGGCGTTACCCCTTCTAGGGCCTTCATGACCCTCGATTCGACCTCCCATGAGAGTGTGGAAACGAATAGCGTTTCGGGCAAAATACACTCGGGAGTAACCGGGCGCTCGGAAAAATCAAATATACGGGACAAGGCGTCGGGTTTGATGTTCTTGGAACCCGGACGGTAAGATAGAGAAAAATCAAAACGTCCGAAAAAAAGTGCCCACCGAGCCTGCCTGGAGTTCAATCTTTTAGCAGTTCTGATGTATTCTAGGTTCTTGTGATCAGTCCAGACGATAAAAGGTACCCCCGACCCTTCTAACCAGTGGCGCCATTCCTCCAACGCTAACTTGACTGCCAACAACTCTCTGTTACCAATGTCGTAATTACGCTCAGCCGGGGACAACCGATGAGACAAAAACGCGCAAGGGTGCATCTTGTCGTCTGAAGGGGAACGTTGGGACAGCACTGCTCCTACTCCCACCTCTGACGCGTCGACCTCCACCACAAACTGACGTGAGGAATCAGGGGCTACGAGGATGGGGGCTGAAACGAAGCGGCCTTTCAGTTTGTTAAACACAGCCTCGGCTGTGTCAGACCACCTGAACGCCGTTCTGGGGGAAGTCAAGGCGGTCAGAGGTGCGACTAGTTGGCTGAAGTTGCGAATAAAACGCCGGTAGAAATTGGCGAACCCCAGGAACCTCTGCAGGGCCTTGCGAGAGTCCGGGGTTGGCCAATCTACCACAGCCTTGATCTTCTCAGGGTCCATCCGCATCCCCTCAGACGAGACGATGTATCCTAGAAAAGGGACAGACTGTGCATGAAAATCGCATTTCTCCGCCTTGACAAAAAGCCCATTCTCTAGCAACCTCAGAAGCACTCGTCGAACGTGCTGCACATGCTCCTGGAGAGAAGATGAAAAAATCAATATGTCATCCAGGTAGACATATATGAACTGATCGATCATATCTCGCAGCACGTCATTGACCAGTGCCTGGAAAACTGCTGGGGAGTTGGACAGCCCAAAAGGCATAACCAAATATTCAAAGTGCCCCCTAGGGGTGTTAAAAGCAGTTTTCCACTCATCTCCCTCCCTAATGCGAACCAAATGATAAGCGTTACGCAAATCCAATTTTGTGAAAATGGACGCTCCCTGCAACCTCTCGAAGGCGGAGGACATCAACGGCAAAGGATAAGTATTCTTTACCGTGATGTTATTCAACCCTCGGTAATCAATACAAGGTCGCAGAGAACCGTCCTTCTTCCCCACAAAAAAGAACCCCGCCCCCGCTGGAGAAGAGGAAGGGCGAATGAACCTGGTTGCTAGAGAATCAGAAATATATTTCTCCATAGCCTCTCTCTCTGGGACAGAGAGTGAATATAACTTGCCTTTAGGCGGAGTCTTACCTGGCAGTAAATCTATGGCACAGTCATAGGGACGATGCGGAGGGAGAGAAGCAGCACGAGACTTACTGAACACTTCCTTCAGGTCCAGATACTCCGCGGGCACGTTAGACAGATCCCCTGTTTCCTCCTGAAACACAGAAACAGGCACAGACGAACAGGCAGACACAAGACAAGACTTATGACATTCCTTGCTCCACTCCAGCACGGTCTTATGGTGCCAGTCCACTCGGGGGTTGTGTTGGATGAGCCAGGGATGGCCAAGGACGACGGGTGCAAGGGGTGAATCCATGATGTAAAATGAAATAGTCTCTGAATGATTGCCAGCAGAAATAAGGGTTAGGTTCTCCGTGGTGAGGGAAATGGCGGGAAGGTCTTGTCCATTGAGTGCGTGAACTGCTATTCTGTGTGTGAGGGGTTTGAGGGGAATCTGAAGTTTCCGTGCAAAAGTGTGGTCCATGAAATTACCTTCGGCCCCAGAATCCAAAAGTGCTCGACAGTCGTGCTGGTGGACTGACCATCTTAGTCTTACCGGGAGGAGTGTGGATGTAGATGATGTCGGGGATGAGGTCTTCCTGGCGGAGATCCCACCCGATAGTAGCCTCAAGTTTACTATCGGGCTTGACCTTTTACCGGGCAATTATAAGCCAAATGTCCCGCTCCACCGCAATACAGGCAAAGGCCCTGGGACCTCCGCCTCTCCTTCTCCTCCCGGGAAAGCCGAGCTCGACCCACCTGCATGGGCTCGGGATCGTAGACGGGGCTGACCACGTCCCTGCCGCTGGATCTCGGCTCGTTGAACCCTCCGCTGGGGTGAGTGGATGGAACCCGACGCTCGACCCTGGACAGCCGAGCGTCCACCCGCAGCGCCAGATCGATAAGTCCAGATAGTGAGGTTGGAAGATCCAGGGCGTAGATCTCCCTCTGGACGTGGTCAGCCAACCCATGCAGGAACATGTCCCACTGCGCCTCCTCGTTCCAGCCGCACTCCGCCGCCAACGTCCGGAATTCGATAGAGAAATCTGACACCGATTTCTCTCCCTGGCGGAGCTCAGCCAATGTCCTGGCGGCCTCTCTCCCTGAAACCGCCCGATCAAAAACCTTCCTCATCTCCTCTGCGAGGGTCTGGAACGAGGCGCAGCATGGGCTCTGGTTCTCCCACACCGCCGTTCCCCAGAGTGCCGCTTTCCCAGTCAGTAATGTCAGCACGAACGCCACTCTTGACTGTTCTGTACTGAAGGTATTAGGCTGGAGTGCGAAATGCATAGAGCATCGAGTGAGAAACGCTCTGCAAAAAGCTGGTTCGCCGGCATACGGTCCTGGAACTGGTAGGCGGGGCTCTGACTGGGAAGGGTTCACTGGTGGTGTAGGGGGAACGGCCGGTGTGGGCGGCGCAGTGGGAATCTGTAGGCGTTGGATCTGCTGGGTGAGCTCGGACACCTGCATCACCAAGGCTTGCACTGCGCGACCCGTGTCGCCGATCTCCTTCTGTTGAGAATCCATTCTTCTAACGCTGTGGTGAATGAATTCCTCCAGCGCACTTGAAGAAACGCTCGCTGCTCCCATCGGTTGGTCAGATCGTTCTGTCATGATGACTGAACACGGAAACAGGGAGCAAGTGCGAACGCAAGGTTTATTCAGACAATACTCAAAGACAGTGCAAGCAGATGGTACAAGGTGATGCAGGGACTTCGATGGTCAGGATCCGTGGTGATGTGAAGTGAAGAGGTGGCGGTGAGAAGACAGACGAACTCCGACACGATGAACACGAAGACACAGGAACACAAGGCAGGAATCAAACACCGGAACACCAACACGAACGACATCAAACAACGATCTGACAAGGATGGAAGGAACAGCAGTGAGTATTTAAGGAGTGAGTGAGATAGCTTGCAGCTGGTGATGATGATGATCAGCTGGAGTGGATCAGGTGATGTCACACATACACGCCCACTTCCCACATGCGCTCACACCACAACATAAACACAAGACTAGAAGGAACAGAGCATGTGTCTACCGTGACAGACGCCACACAGAACGACTCTGATCTCTGTGTCTGATCCGGTCTATGGAGCTCTGTATTGATCTGATCTGCATTTCTGCTCGTTAACTCCTGAAATATCTTTAGGTGTGTATACAGTATGATGACCAAACATATAATTATGACCAAAAAAAAAATCAAGTCACCCGTATGTATATGGCTTATGGTAGCTATACAATACAATAAGTCAAAAAGTAATAATTATGAGATTAAAAGTCGAAATTGACTTAAAAAGTCATAACTCATTATGACAGAAAGGTATGATTTTGACTTTTATCTCATCATTGCAACTTTTTAATCTCATCATAATATGGTTTAGTGTGTGTCACAATTTCGATTTGTGAAATAATTTTGGCTTTTTACACCAGAATTTCAACTTTTTATGTCATAATTATGATGTAGTATGTCATAACCATACATAACTTATGTAATCATTTTACTTTTTACCTCAAAAGTATGAGTTTTTCCCTCATGTGGCGCCGTGGCGGGAAAGGGCTCGACTGCCGCTGCTGTTCACCATCAGATGTCGCTAACCATTATTGAAATAAATAATTAATTTGACACAAAATATTGATTTAAAGGGGAGTTTATTGATTTAAACCCGATTGTATTTCTTCCGCTAAAGAAAATAGTACTACGGTCCGTCTCTACGGTTAGAATCCCGTGAGTCCATAGCAACGCTCTGTTCTTCATGGCAACGGTCAGTTATACTCCGCACAGCGGTTATCAAGAAATAACAGACCGCATTCTACATTGGAATTCAACCAAGCCATGTAATAAAATAAGTTAGTAATAAAATAAGCATATATCACCACCAGGTGATATGCTTTAGTTATTTTGTTTATCCTATTTACCTGCATTGCCCTGTCAATTAGATGCAAATGTGCGCATTTTAACTAGTTGACGCCTAATTTGGGCGCCAACAAGTAAGATTTTCAGAGATTTTATTGAGTTAATAAAGTTAAATATTTATTTAATATTTAATAAGCCACAGAATATTTGAATAGTGTAGTAGAAACAAACTCCATATAAATGTGGATTTTTAAGGTTTTATTTGATGATGATGATGATGATACAGTCCCTCAAATGTGAAACTAAGTCCATGTCAGTCACCATCAGTTATTGTGTGTGTGTGTGTGTGTGTGTGTGTGTGTGTGTGTGTGTGTGTGTGTGTGTGTGTGTGTGCGCGCGCGTTTGTGGAATTCCTCACATTCTCTTTTTTCTCATTCTTTTGTCATTTGCTCTTGACGGCGTGTCATAAGCTGCTCCTGAAGGTCACACAC
>NC_136883.1:38297865-38300365 GCF_949152265.1 Phoxinus phoxinus | reverse complement strand
TCCCACAATGCACTGCTCTTGATCTGACCTTTCATTTTTAGGTTTCAAATTTTATAATTCTATTCCTCAAATGCAGTCATTTTAGGATTATTTATATATTCAGGATTTATTTATGTTTTTAAGTAGCTTTTATTTTTATATTGGTTTAGGTTTTTGTACTTTTATTACTTATATGATTTTGATATATTTTTAAATGTCTATTCAGCTTTATTTAAGTAATTCTAGTACTTCAACTAACCTTTCATCTTTGTGTACTTTTGTCATTTTATATATATATATATTTAAATGTCTATTGTTTTTATACATTTTTATTTATTTCTTATTTTTAGTACAGTAATATTTCTGAAATAAAATAAAAAAATTCTCCCGTATTTAATTTTATTTCTAGGAGTTTAGTTATAATAATAACCCTGGACAATATTTCAAATTTTTAACAGTTTTCTAATTCTGAATAGTTTTTTCAAATAATATTGACATTTTATTTAAATTTAGGAAAATGACTTTTAATGTTTAGTGACCGATACGGACAGTGCTGAACTAATGTCACCTGACCACAATGTTGTATAATGTTTAACATGAAGCATTAATATAATATTTGTCTGGTTTTCATAAGCGTTGGAAGCGTGTGTTATAATCCTGCAAACGGAACGTTTAGATGCTGATAATTACAGCGATTGTTCACCCAGAATAAAAACTCTTCCTCGTGTCGATCCCGTAAGACCGTCCTTCATCTTCAGGACACAAATGAAGATGTTCGTAATAAATCTGAGAGATCTGTCCCTCCGCTGACAGTGTTCTCCTCAGAACAGTGTTTCTTTAGAGATAAATAAAGGACAAATGGAGTCTTTAAACGCCTCAGATGTAAAGCTATTCGCTGTCAAAGTGACGCCAAGATGAATGGGAATTAATGGAATGCTAACAGCGGTGATGCTCTGCTAGCCAATGGCGGCCCGCGGGAAGCTTCGGTTTCCGGCGGATGGATTCGTAGATCTATGGCTCCACGAACGGCACCACAATGTCGTAAATACGAGTGGGAAGCATTTCATTTTATGGCGACGGGAAGAAGGATGATGAAGGATAAGTTGAGTTGAATGTAGATTGATGTTTTCCGGCGAGACGGAGCATGTGATCGGACACACACACACACACACACACACACACACACACACACACACACACACACACACACACACACACACACACACACACACACACACACACACACACACACACTCGTGTTTCACATTCATTAACATTTAAATGAACACCCATGTTTAGTAATTAACTGCCGACAGCTTCTCGTGTGAGACGTCGACACACACACTGAAACGGTGCGCTCGACCTTGACCTCGCCGTTGACCTTGACCCTTGACCTCGAGTCGATGCAACACTTCATCTGAACATCACGCTGGTAAACTCAGAGCACACTGGGATTAAGGGTCTGACTCAATCTCATATTTCCCTCAGCCTGAACAAACCCGTCAAACACACAATATTAAAGGATAATTCCGGTATTTAACACCTTGAGTCTATATTGTAGTTTGTTTTGGATGAACAAGAGTGGTGGACAACATTTTTTTGACAATGGTTCCTCTCTCGAGTTTTTGACTATAAAAGAATTGGCCATGGATCCATTTAACATTGGAGTCAATGGGCATGTCCGAAAATGTCATTAAAACAGCCAATAATGTTCGTTTACAAAACTGTTAAACTCACCGAGTGGTTAGTGGTGTTCGTTGATGATTATAAACAATATATCGTCGCAATATATGATTCCAATCCGTTTATTTTGCTATAGTGGAACTATTTTTTCAGACACTTCACAACCGTATAACTTCCGCTCAATGACGAATAAAACACGACAGAAACTGTATTTCGCAACACTTTTTGTTTCTGGAACATCAACGAACACCACTAACCACTCGGTGAGTTTAACAGTTTTGTAAACGAACATTATTGGCTGTTTTAATGACATTTTCGGACATGCCCATTGACTCCAATGTTAAATGGGTCCATGGCCAATTCTTTTATAGTCAAAAACTCGAGAGAGGAACCATTGTCAAAAAAATGTCGTCCACCACTCTTGTTCATCCAAAACAAACTACAATATAGACTCAAGGTGTTAAATACCGGAATTATCCTTTAACTACAGTGTCAGCATGCTCTGCGTTCAGGCGAGGAACATGAGCGGGGGAAGCACGGCTCTATACACAAGACACTGGAGAGATCTTAAAGTGCGTCCATTTTATAGAGAATCCAGTTCCATTGAGCATTTCCAGAAGAGCTGCCCTGTCATTTATTATTTATTTATTTATTTGAGCAGTAACCCATCCTGCTCAAAATCTAAAATCTAAACATGTTTGTTGTAGTAAATTGCTCAGTGTAAAGAAAGAGAAGTAATGCGAAGCTGGTATTTCTGTTCGTTCTTCATGTGTGTAATCATCGTAGAGTGAAAAACATCGATGACCTTTGAAACACGTCTCGTCTTCATGTTGACTAT
>NC_136883.1:38252865-38287865 GCF_949152265.1 Phoxinus phoxinus | reverse complement strand
TTATAATAGCGATCCACCGTTATAATAGCGATCCGCCGTTATAATAGCGCCGTTATAATAGCGATCCGCCGTTATAATAGCGATCCGCCGTTATAATAGCGATCCGCCGTTATAATAGCGATCCACCGTTATAATAGCGATCCGCCGTTATAATAGCGATCCGCCGTTATAATAGCAATCCGCCGTTATAATAGCGATCCGCCGTTATAATAGCGATCCGCCGTTATAATAGCGATCCGCCGTTATAATAGCGATCCGCCGTTATAATAGCGATCCGCCGTTATAATAGCGATCCGCCGTTATAATAGCAATCCGCCGTTATAATAGCGATCCGCCGTTATAATAGCGATCCGCCGTTATAATAGCAATCCGCCGTTATAATAGCGATCCGCCGTTATAATAGCGATCCGCCGTTATAATAGCGATCCGCCGTTATAATAGCAATCCGCCGTTATAATAGCGATCCGCCGTTATAATAGCGATCCGCCGTTATAATAGCGATCCGCCGTTATAATAGCAATCCGCCGTTATAATAGCGATCCGCCGTTATAATAGCGATCCGCCGTTATAATAGCGATCCGCCGTTATAATAGCGATCCGCCGTTATAATAGCGATCCGCCGTTATAATAGCGATCCACCGTTATAATAGCGATCCGCCGTTATAATAGCGATCCGCCGTTATAATAGCAATCCGCCGTTATAATAGCGATCCGCCGTTATAATAGCGATCCGCCGTTATAATAGCGATCCGCCGTTATAATAGCGATCCGCCGTTATAATAGCGATCCGCCGTTATAATAGCAATCCACCGTTATAATAGCAATCCGCCGTTATAATAGCGATCCGCCGTTATAATAGCAATCCGCCGTTATAATAGCGATCCGCCGTTATAATAGCAATCCACCGTTATAATAGCAATCCGCCGTTATAATAGCAATCCGCCGTTATAATAGCAATCTGCCGTTATAATAGCGATCCGCCGTTATAATAGCGATCCGCCGTTATAATAGCAATCCGCCGTTATAATAGCGATCCGCCGTTATAATAGCGATCCGCCGTTATAATAGCGATCCGCCGTTATAATAGCAATCCACCGTTATAATAGCGATCCGCCGTTATAATAGCGATCCGCCGTTATAATAGCGATCCGCCGTTATAATAGCAATCCGCCGTTATAATAGCAATCCGCCGTTATAATAGCGATCCGCCGTTATAATAGCAATCCGCCGTTATAATAGCAATCCACCGTTATAATAGCAATCCACCGTTATAATAGCGATCCGCCGTTATAATAGCAATCCACCGTTATAATAGCAATCCACCGTTATAATAGCAATCCACCGTTATAATAGCAATCCGCCGTTATAATAGCAATCCACCGTTATAATAGCAATCCACCGTTATAATAGCAATCCGCCGTTATAATAGCAATCCACCGTTATAATAGCAATCCACCGTTATAATAGCGATCCGCCGTTATAATAGCGATCCGCCGTTATAATAGCAATCCACCGTTATAATAGCGATCCGCCGTTATAATAGCAATCCGCCGTTATAATAGCAATCCACCGTTATAATAGCGATCCGCCGTTATAATAGCGATCCGCCGTTATAATAGCAATCCACCGTTATAATAGCGATCCGCCGTTATAATAGCAATCCACCGTTATAATAGCAATCCGCCGTTATAATAGCGATCCGCCGTTATAATAGCAATCCACCGTTATAATAGCAATCCGCCGTTATAATAGCGATCCACCGTTATAATAGCAATCCGCCGTTATAATAGCGATCCGCCGTTATAATAGCAATCCACCGTTATAATAGCAATCCGCCGTTATAATAGCAATCCGCCGTTATAATAGCAATCCGCCGTTATAATAGCAATCCGCCGTTATAATAGCAATCCGCCGTTATAATAGCAATCCGCCGTTATAATAGCAATCCGCCGTTATAATAGCAATCCGCCGTTATAATAGCAATCCGCCGTTATAATAGCGATCCGCCGTTATAATAGCAATCCGCCGTTATAATAGCAATCCGCCGTTATAATAGCAATCCGCCGTTATAATAGCAATCCACCGTTATAATAGCGATCCGCCGTTATAATAGCAATCCGCCGTTATAATAGCGATCCGCCGTTATAATAGCAATCCACCGTTATAATAGCGATCCGCCGTTATAATAGCAATCCACCGTTATAATAGCAATCCGCCGTTATAATAGCAATCCGCCGTTATAATAGCAATCCACCGTTATAATAGCGATCCGCCGTTATAATAGCAATCCACCGTTATAATAGCAATCCGCCGTTATAATAGCAATCCACCGTTATAATAGCAATCCGCCGTTATAATAGCAATCCGCCGTTATAATAGCGATCCGCCGTTATAATAGCAATCCGCCGTTATAATAGCAATCCGCCGTTATAATAGCGATCCGCCGTTATAATAGCGATCCGCCGTTATAATAGCAATCCGCCGTTATAATAGCAATCCGCCGTTATAATAGCGATCCGCCGTGGAACAAGCGCGCCGGCTCTTAAAGGGAATGTGAGAGGACGCTCTGATTGGTTTATTTCCTGTTACGCCCAAACCACACCTATGAATAATGAAGACTTCAGACCAACACATGTTAGATTTGCGTCGGCGCAAGAGTCGTTTATCCCGCCGGTATAATAGCAACAGCGCCGGGATCCGCCCACAGAGTTACTTGTGTTTCGTGTTTGATACTTGCGTTACAATAGGGCTCAATGAATCCACATCTCATAACTTTCTATTGGCAAGTTTGGATGGAAACGTAGATATTGAGGATCATTTGATTGTCTAAAATATATTTTTTAATAAATTACCCAGCGTGTTATTAAAGTAAACAGAGATTCGTCCTTGTCATTCTCTAACCTGTACGACATGTTTAGCAGAACGCTAGACTGCTGATACTGTGAAGCTCCACAATAGACAAGGAGTAATAATACTAAATAATAATGGCTCATGTTTATATTGTTTCCACCACTGGAAAATGTCTTCTGCTAAACATGAAGTTCGGAGGAAATGATGACAGAATTTACATCTAGTGTGAGCTCTTCGTTCAGAGCGAGTGTGAGTCCCAGGAGCATTGCTGCGCCGCTGCTTAAAAAAGACCTTATGATCCTGCGAAACTGAAACTCGTACGCATCCACCGTGACTCACATCCAGCCTCCGCTAAGCAGTCGCATGATTCCTGCTCATGGATTATTATTTCTCTGACACATGCATATTTCCCTCCCTCGAACAGACGCTCGGCTGCAGGCTTGCACTCGTCAGCCGTATGTTGAAGATCCGCTCAGGGATGAAGACGCTTACTTTAAATCTCTACATCATAGCACACAACATTAGCTGATAACCTGCAGTGAGAAGATGCATTTTCACACATGTGACCACAAAACCAGTCACATGGTCAATTCTCTTAAATTGAGATGTACACATAATCTGAAAGCTGAATAAATAATCTCTCCACTGATGTGTGGTTTGTTAGGATAGGACAATATTTGGTCGAGACACAACTATTGTAAATCTGGAATCTGAGGAGCAAAAAAATGTAAACATTGAGAAAATCTCCTTTAAAGTTGTGCATTTATGTTCACGATTGTGCTGCACTCACTCACAAAAATACATGTTTTATATATTTACGGTAGGACATTTACTAAATATCTTCATGGAATGTGATCTTAATATCCTCATGATTTTTGGCATAAAAGAAAAATGTATAATTGTGACCCATACAGTGTATAGTTGCTATTGCCACAGATATACCCGTGCGGCTCCAGACTGGGTTTGGGTCACAGGGTCACGTGTGTGTGTGTGTGTGTGTGTGTGTGTGTGTGTGTGTGTGTGTGTGTGTGTGTGTGTGTGTGTGTGTGTGTGTGTGTGTGTGTGTGTGTGTGTGTGAAGAACGGATGCAGGATCTCTGTCAGCGACGTTGAATGTTCACCATCTTGTTAGTGCAGATTATAGAATGACGAGACGTCACACACTGGAAACACAGATTCTGTGTTAGCATGAAGGTCTCAGTGTGGTTAGTTAGGACAGTGGACGGATCTGATTGTGTCCCACCGAAAGATGCTTCCAGTGAGTCTCTGATCCACAGATCCAGCGTCTGCACACACACACACACACTCACACACACACACACACACACACACACTCGACATGCGTTACGTGCATCGCTCTGTCCTCCCGATGTTCTTCCTCAGATGATGACCTTACTGTCACAGACATGTACTGACTCAACGCAACACAGCTCCTCACACACACACACTTCCTCACACACAAACACACTCTTCCTCACACACGCTCTTCCTCACACACACACACACTCTTCCTCACACACGCTCTTCCTCACACACACACTTCCTCACACACAAACACACTCTTCCTCACACACGCTCTTCCTCACACACACACTTCCTCACACACAAACACACTCTTCCTCACACACACACACTCTTCCTCACACACAAACACGCTCTTCCTCACACACAAACACGCTCTTCCTCACACACACACTTCCTCACACACAAACACACTCTTCCTCACACACGCTCTTCCTCACACACACACACACACACTCTTCCTCACACACGCTCTTCCTCACACACACACTCTTCCTCACACACACACACACACTCTTCCTCACACACACACTCTTCCTCACACACACACACACACTCTTCCTCACACACACACACACACACTCTTCCTCACACACAAACACACTCTTCCTCACACACACACACACACTCTTCCTCACACACACACACACACACACTTCCTCACACACAAACACACTCTTCCTCACACACGCTCTTCCTCACACACACACACACTCTTCCTCACACACGCTCTTCCTCACACACACACTTCCTCACACACAAACACACTCTTCCTCACACACGCTCTTCCTCACACACACACTTCCTCACACACAAACACACTCTTCCTCACACACGCTCTTCCTCACACACACACACACTCTTCCTCACACACAAACACGCTCTTCCTCACACACAAACACGCTCTTCCTCACACACACACTTCCTCGCACACAAACACACTCTTCCTCACACACGCTCTTCCTCACACACACACACACACACTCTTCCTCACACACGCTCTTCCTCACACACACACTCTTCCTCACACACACACACACACTCTTCCTCACACACACACTCTTCCTCACACACACACACACACTCTTCCTCACACACACACACACACTCTTCCTCACACACACGCTCTTCCTCACACACACACACACACACTCTTCCTCACACACGCTCTTCCTGACACACACACACACACACACTCTTCCTCACACACACACTCTTCCTCACACACAAACTCTTCCTCACACACACACTCTTCCTCACACACACACACACACACTCTTCCTCACACACACACTCTTCCTCACACACACACTCTTCCTCACACACACGCTCTTCCTCACACACACTCTTCCTCACACACACACCCTTCCTCACACACACACTTTCTCACACACACACTTTCTCACACACACACTTCCTCACACACGCACACTCTTCCTCACACACACTTCCTCACACATACACACTCTTCCTCACACATACACACTCTTCCTCACACACACACACTCTTCCTTACACACACACACTCTTCCTCACACATACACACTCTTCCTCACACATACACACTCTTCCTCACACACACACACTCTTCCTCACACATACACACTCTTCCTTACACACACACACTCTTCCTCACACACACACTCTTCCTCACACATACACACTCTTCCTTACACACACACACTCTTCCTCACACACACACTCTTCCTCACACACACACTCTTCCTTACACACACACACTCTTCCTCACACACACACACTCTTCCTCACACACACACTCTTCCTCACACATACACACTCTTCCTCACACACAAACTCTTCCTCACACACACACTCTTCCTCACACACACACACTCTTCCTCACACACACACACTCTTCCTCACACACACACACTCTTCCTCAGTCACACACACTCTTCCTCAGTCACACACACTCTTCCTCACACACAGACACTTCCTCACACACACTCTTCCTCACACACACACACTCTTCCTTACACGCACGCACTCTTCCTCACACACACTCTTCCTCACACACACACACACTCTTCCTCACACACTCTTCCTTACACGCACGCACTCTTCCTCACACACACTCTTCCTCACACACACTCTTCCTCACACACACACTTCCTCACACACACTCTTCCTCACACACACTCTTCCTCACACACACACACTCTTCCTCACACACGCACTCTTCCTCACACACGCACTCTCACTCACATACACTCTTCCTCTCACACACACACACACTCTTCCTCACACACACACTCTTCCTCACACACACTCTTCCTCACACACACACACTCTTCCTCACACACGCACTCTCACTCACATACACTCTTCCTCACACACACACACTCTTCCTCACACACACACACTCTTCCTCACACACGCACTCTCACTCACACACACTCTTCCTCACACACACACACACACTCTTCCTCACACACACACACTCTTCCTCACACACACACACTCTTCCTCACACATACACACTCTTCCTCACACACACGCACTCTTCCTCACACACACACTCTTCCTCACACACACAAGCGCTCTTACATAATTAACACTAGTTAATTAACAATGAAAAAAACTTCTAAATCATTTACTGATACATTATTAAAATCAAAAATTGTATTTGCTAATATTAATTAATGGACTTGAGCTGTATTTTTGTATTTTTATTAAAATTCCCCTGTAGTTAATAATTTTATCCCTTAAAACTCATCTTTGATCACAAACAAATAATTCTTCATGTCTTAAAATATCTTGAATGTAACTCGACACCTTGCCTCATTTAGTATGCGCGGCTCTATGAATATGCAAATGAGCCCCGCCTCCACTCACTCACTCACTCAGAGATCCACTGGTGGACGATCACACGTTGATCTGATTGGTTACAAGGTAGTGTGTGACGTCAGAAACACCAGCGATTTCACACCGTGTTTTTGTAATATATAATATATGTGTAATAATATATAATAAATACAGGACAGATTCTGCTGTTTGGCCGAGCACAACATGATTAGGTGGAGGTGGTTTATAGTTGTTGTGTGTCAGCCAGCAGATTTACAGTAGGTGTGTGTGTGTGTGTGTAGCTGTGAGCACATGACCGTGTGAGTGGGCGGGTGTGAACACGAGTGAGATGTGACATGATTGGTTCTGAGAGCTGTCAGTTATCTGCGCTGCTGTCGTTGCTGAGACCGAAGGGTGACGGCAGAACCGGAGCGTCTCGCTCCTCCAGACCCGCAGCTGAACATCTCGGATTCACACAGCTGCACATTCTGTCTCTCTTTACAACAGAGATCACAACTTTTAATAGGCACATTTTGATGTTTAATGCTGCAGTCTGTTTAAAAATATATTTAATTTGAATTATTATTATTTTTAATCGGGTTGAGTGAATGATTCAATGATTCACTCATAAAGACTCAACTTCTTTCATTACTGGATGAATCAGTGTTTTTGAGCGAATCTCTTGAATGATTCACTGACTCACTCTTACAGACTTCACTTCATTCATTATCTCTTGAATGATTGATTCAATTACAAATAAATGTATGTCACTTGTCGCCACCAAAAGGTGTAACGATGTAATCGAACAATAATTTTTTGAAGCGCTAATTTACTTTTCAAACGTGATTTGCTCTATTTTGATCACTACCGTAGATATTAGTGTTTATATTCCAACTTAAAGGGATAGTTGACTTTGAAATTAAATGTTGGTGTGTTTTATCTTACCTGAAGTGCATCCGAGATGTAGGTGTCTTTGTCTCCGCAGTAGTTTCAACTTTGATATTTTTAGGTCAAGCCGTTCTTGTCTGTCAGTCATATAATGCAGGTCTATAGGCACTGTCTCCAGAAGCATGCAGAGAAAAGTCCAAATTAATCAATTCCCCGTCGTAAGTGCACACTGATGGCCTAAGACACGAAACAAGCGGTTTGTGTGATAAAACCAACAGTATTTATATAGTTTTTATCTCTTTTACACAACCACGTCCATCTGATCTGTTCACACCGGATTTCTTCCCCGGTAACTAATCTAACCGCCTTCGATTGGACGTTGCATTTTTAAACTCAGCAGAAACGCGTGTGATTGGCTGTACGGCTCAACGTATGCCTTTGATTGGCCTGAACAATGAAGCGAGTCGTGTGTCAAGATAGAAGGCTCACAAATTGGGAATAAGTGAAAACTCAAAAACTCAACACTCCCGGATGAGTTCGCGCGAGCTTAGGCCATCAATGTGCACTTACGATGGGGAATTGTGTAACGTGGACTTTTCTCTGCATGCTTTTGGAGACAGTGCCTATAGACCTGCATTATATGACTGACAGACAAGAACGGCTTGACCTAAAAATATCAAAGTAGAAACTACTGCGGAGACAAAGACACCGACATCTTGATGCACTTCAGGTAAGATAAAACATACCAACATTTAATTTCAAAGTCAACTATCCCTTTAAGACATAAATAATGATGTGTGGTTGAAAAGATGACAACGGTTCTCTCTGGATCAGAACGCAGATCTGAATCTTGTTAAAGCTTTAACAGACAAAGCCGAATCACTGTCATTTAGGAATAAGATTGCGGGGGTGTTTAAATAAAGATTTCAATATTTTAACGATTAATCGTGCAGCTCTCAAATGAAATTAAACGAAGATAACATCTGAAAGGAGGCCGTGTTTGAGCCGAACTTCAGAACAGCTTTACTAGTCAAAGCAGTCTGTGTTAAATTACACATGTCCTCATTTAAAAGGGAGGTTTGGACCGAAAGCAACTCAACTCGCTGCATCAAAGCGCCTGGAAACCGTTCTCAAAGAGTTGGAGAACGGACAGTTCTGAGCGCTGACGCAATGTGGCAGTAGCCAATGGGAGAGCAACCAGAGATCATGTGATGCAGTTGCATGTTGCTATAGAAGAGCAACCAACTGTAAAGTGATGGCTGATTACAGAGGGCATGGTTTGTAGTGTTGTGTGAAACTAGAAAGCTTCCTAGTGTGACATCCGATCTGCGTGCACACATTTGAGTGACACTGGCCCTTTAACGATGTGTTCCTAAAGGCTTGGGTTCAAACGAATCAAGGACAGACTGGTGTGGCATCCTTTCAAACTAAATCAGGCCAAAACTAAGATTGTTTGTAGTTTGCCAAAGTAAGTTTCTGGAAAAGTTTGCTTCGGCTGCTACCATTGGTCCATGTGATGATGATGATGATGATGATGATGTAATAAGTGGGCATGGCTCTGAGGCTCCGCCTTCTTTTGAGGTGTAACTCTTCTCTGGTTCACTTCTTCAGTTCAGTCGGTCGAGGTCAGACAAACATGAACACACTGAGAGACGCTTTATAGTAGAAACTGAAACGGTTTTTGTGTTTAATACTGTAAAACTGCTGTTTGAAAGCAATCTACGGTATAAAGTGCTGTATAAATAAACGTGACGTGACTGGAGTGCTGAATTGCAGATCTAGTGTAAACATCAACATCATGATGATCAGATGCTTTCTGAACTGTTTTCTCACCGCTGGCATATAGTTGTTTGTTTTGTTATTGAGAGGAAAGTGCTCAGCAGATATTTGCATATTCTAAATGTGGGCGTCGCCAACAGTATATCGCTGCAAATGTTTCTCAAACATATTTCTCCCTCCAAGCGAAGAATGAAAAGGAACTTCGGCGTGAGAATATCGGGGCCTTAAAACTCAAGCTCAACCCGTGGCTTTAGGGAACGCTCCTCTTTTCCAACGTCTCACTATCGCAGGCCGTTGAGTTAGAGCCAAACTGTCTGTGTTTACATAACCGGTCTCTTGAACTGATGCGGGATGCACTGCATGTTGGATGGCAGCTCCTGTAATCTGCGAAGTCAAGAATGACCCAGACGTGAGATTGTGGTCACGTGTGTGAGAGAGGCACTTTGATGTGACTTTCTTCCTACACAACACTAACACCTTTAGGCATTCTGTCAGATAGATGGGCTTTGCTACAGACAGGTCTGGCTCTCTCGGAGGAAACGAGTTGTGTGGATGTGGGGGAATCAACCGTGATTCTAGTTCAGAGGAAATCTAGTGTTGTCAGGTGATTTTATTTGAAGTAAGGGGAATGTTTTAGCTTTACTTAACTATAATAACCCTGCATTGCACACTCTAAAAAATCTTGGGGTATTTGTTCTACCTAAGTCCTGGGTTGAGCCTTTTGGGTAAATGTTTTGGGTTATTTTTTTAGTGTTTGGGTAGTTTTTGTGTAACCCAGATCCTGGGTCAGACGTAACAAACCAATGTTTGGGTAGATTTTGTGTTACCCAGATCCTGGGTCAGACGTAACAACCCAGTATTTGGGTAGTTTTTGTGTTACCGAGCTCCAGGGTCAGACGTAACAACCCAATGTTTGGGTAGTTTTTGTGTTACCCAGCTCCTGGGTCAGACGTAACAACCCAGTGTTTGGGTAGATTTTGTGTTACCCAGCTCCTGGGTCAGACGTAACAACCCATTTTTTGTGTTACCGAGCTCCTGGGTCAGACGTAACAACCCATTTTTTTGTGTTACCGAGCTCCTGGGTCAGACGTAACAACCCATTTTTTGGGTAGTTTTTGTGTTACCCAGCTCCTGGGTCAGATGTAACAACCCATTTTTTGGGTAGTTTTTGTGTTACCGAGCTCCTGGGTCAGACGTAACAACCCATTTTTTGGGTAGTTTTTGTGTTACCGAGCTCCTGGGTCAGACGTAACAACCAATTTTTTGGGTAGTTTTTGTGTTACCCAGCTCCTGGGTCAGACGTAACAACCCATTTTTTGGGTAGTTTTTGTTACCCAGCTCCTGGGTCAGACGTAACAACCCATTTTTGGGGTAGTTTTTGTGTTACCGAGCTCCTGGGTCAGACGTAACAACCCATTTTTTGGGTAGTTTTTGTGTTACCCAGCTCCTGGGTCAGACGTAACAACCCAGTGTTTGGGTAGTTTTTGTGTTACCCAGCTCCTTTTTTGTTTTTTGTTTAGAGGATTTAAGTTAATCCGTAAACATTAATTAATTTATAAAATAAAAATAACTAGTACTATAGTAAAATGACCCATCTGATCTTGACTTTACCTCAGCGTGTCCCTGTGTCACCGGCTCCTGAGGCCTCGCTCTCGCTCTCGCTGATTGTCCACAGGAACTCGGCTGAAAGAGAATTTTCCGCTATTCGCATCCCATTTAGCCACAGCCAGCAGTCCTGCGGTTGCCTCTGATAATAGGAAGAGGTAAGGATAGAGCACACATGACAGAAACAGAAGAGATGAAGGATGCAGGATGGGGAGGGAGAGAGAGAATGAGATCATCACAGGCTAGTCTAGACCAGTCTTTTTCTGGATTGCATAACTCGCCTTATGCTGATGCATTTATTCACAGGTAATTAATGTGCATCTCCATGGAGACCGAACTGTCCTCCGGGCATCATGTGTGGACCATTTTCTTCCTCTTGCTGTTACGTCTCCCTATTTACAGGACACGAATTTATCCGTTACTCATCCACTGGATGAGCCAGTAATGTTGTAAAGAAAGAGTACGCGCCTGCGCACATATTCAAACGCGCACACCTACAGACTAAACACATGAGCACGCCGTCAGCGATTTCACAGATTCACGTTTTTGAAGTTTACACTGAGATGATCACGTTTTTCAAAACTGGCACCAGATCAGGTTTCAGAGTGTGTGTTCAGAGTGTGTGTTCAGAGTGTGTGTTCAGAGTGTGTGTGTTCAGAGTGTGTGTGTTCAGAGTGTGTGTGTTCAGAGTGTGTGTGTTCAGAGTGTGTGTGTTCAGAGTGTGTGTTCAGAGTGTGTGTTCAGAGTGTGTGTTCAGAGTGTGTGTGTTCAGAGTGTGTGTGTTCAGGGTGTGTGTGTTCAGGGTGTGTGTGTTCAGGGTGTGTGTGTTCAGGGTGTGTGTGTTCAGGGTGTGTGTGTTCAGAGTGTGTGTTCAGAGTGTGTGTTCAGAGTGTGTGTTCAGAGTGTGTGTGTTCAGAGTGTGTGTGTTCAGAGTGTGTGTGTTCAGAGTGTGTGTTCAGAGTGTGTGTGTTCAGGGTGTGTGTGTTCAGGGTGTGTGTGTTCAGAGTGTGTGTGTTCAGAGTGTGTGTGTTCAGAGTGTGTGTGTTCAGAGCGTGTGTGTTCAGAGCGTGTGTGTTCAGAGTGTGTGTTCAGAGTGTGTGTTCAGAGTGTGTGTGTTCAGAGTGTGTGTGTTCAGAGTGTGTGTGTTCAGAGTGTGTGTGTTCAGAGCGTGTGTGTTCAGAGTGTGTGTTCAGAGTGTGTGTTCAGAGTGTGTGTGTTCAGAGTGTGTGTGTTCAGAGCGTGTGTGTTCAGAGCGTGTGTGTTCAGAGCGTGTGTGTTCAGAGCGTGTGTGTTCAGAGCGTGTGTGTTCAGAGCGTGTGTGTTCAGAGCGTGTGTGTTCAGAGCGTGTGTGTTCAGAGCGTGTGTGTTCAGAGCGTGTGTGTTCAGAGCGTGTGTGTTCAGAGCGTGTGTGTTCAGGGCGTGTGTGTTCAGGGTGTGTGTGTTCAGAGTGTGTGTGTTCAGAGTGTGTGTGTTCAGAGTGTGTGTGTTCAGAGTGTGTGTGTTCAGAGTGTGTGTGTTCAGAGTGTGTGTGTTCAGAGTGTGTGTGTTCAGAGTGTGTGTGTTCAGAGTGTGTGTGTTCAGAGTGTGTGTGTTCAGAGTGTGTGTGTTCAGAGTGTGTGTGTGTTCAGAGTGTGTGTGTTCAGAGTGTGTGTTCAGAGTGTGTGTCTTCAGAGTGTGTGTCTTCAGAGTGTGTGTGTTCAGAGTGTGTGTGTTCAGAGTGTGTGTGTTCAGAGTGTGTTTGTTCAGAGTGTGTGTGTTCAGAGTGTGTGTGTTCAGAGTGTGTGTTCAGAGTGTGTGTGTTCAGAGTGTGTGTGTTCAGAGTGTGTGTGTTCAGAGTGTGTGTGTTCAGAGTGTGTGTGTTCAGAGTGTGTGTTCAGAGTGTGTGTTCTCGAGCTCCAGACACTGGTGTGTGTAAATGAACGGCCAGAACACATTAAAGTTTGTGTTTTCTGTTAGAACGGTGTCGTGTTAGCGGCCGCTAAGTTAATGACTAATGATCTTTACAACTCGGATTGATATGGTAAAATTGACGCCATTGTTCGTCACTGTGTGTAGTTTACGGTGTAGGACGCCTCATGCACGCAGAGCTGTCGTTGTCATGGCAATGGGAGTTTTTGTTTTCGACGCATGCTCACAGCAGACTGAGCTGTCTGGCCAATCAGAGCAGAGTAGCTCGCGGAAAGGAGGGATTTAGAGAGATTGATTTGGCGAGTCGTTTGAGAATCATTGAAGATCTGGTGATGTGCAAATGTATATTATGAGAAAATGAAACAGTTTTTTTACCTTTGATGCAGATAAACCTGTTGTAGGAGATCCAAAACAGCATTAGGAAACTTTAAAATATCATAATAGGGACCCTTTAAGGTTGAGCCACTGTAGTCAACGTTTTTGGTTTAAAATATTCTTAATATAAAAGACTGTCAATCAATTTTATCTGTTCATTGTTTATTTTGTTGGATTTTATTTGGACTTGGTCAGAGCTGTTCAAGAATAGTGATCTGCCCGCTGCCTTTGGCCTCAGTGATGCTGATGTACATGACATGTAAAATAAAGACATGTGATGTAATGGTGTTTTCTGGAAGGGGCTAAAGAACAAAGTATTTTTATCAGCTGGAAGGCAGAATACAAATGTTTTGAATAAGTTAGACATCATATAACAGTCTCAGGTTATGTTTTAGTGTTGTAACGTCCCACACAAACTTATAATCATCCCACATATGGTTTGGTCCATATTGATAAATACCACTAACCCCAGTCTGGAGCCGCACGGGTATATCTGTGGCAATAGCAACTATACACTGTACGGGTCACAATTATCCATTTTTCTTTTATGCCAAAAATCATGAGGATATTAAGATCACATTCCATGAAGATATTTAGTAAATGTCCTACCGTAAATATATAAAACATGTATTTTTGTGAGTGAATGCAGCACAATCGTGAACATAAATGCACAACTTTAAAGGAGATTTTCTCAATGTTTAGATTTTTTATTCAGCTTTCATGTGATGTATACATCTCAATTGAAAATATTTGACTCATGGTTTTGTGGTCCAGGGTCAAATATGTGAAATAATTATAATGTTAAGTCTCTAATTAAGGAAAGGAAACTAGTCTAAACTAGTCTCATCTGACTAGGGCTTTAGTTCATTGACTTCACAAATGAGTGTTGGCTGCGCGTGCTCACCCTACTAACCTCATTCATGCTCGGAGTCGGCGAGGACAGACGGCACACACGGCTAACGCATCCATGTTGTTCCATTATATAATGCATGCATGCGTGCTCACATGTACACATCACATAACCCATGCGATCTGCGAAGCGCTTCATGGCCAGCGCCGCCGGCTGTTGTGTGGAAGAACAGTAGCGGATGATGGTGATGAGCTTTATCGACTCTCCTGTGAAGTCATGCATGCAGGGGCCAAAATTACTGTTTACCAGGAGAAATATACAGGTCATAACTGTTTTTATGGGTCATGAAACATAAATATAAAAATATATTTTCCGTATTGATAAAATAATTTGTAAACACTTTACAATAAGGTTTATTAGTGTATTAACTAACATGAACTAACAATCAGCAATATATTTGTTACTGTAATCTTTGTTAATGTTAGTTAAGAAAAAACACCAGTTCATTGTTAGTTCACAGACAGTGCATTAACTAATGTTAACTAATACAACCTTAGTTTTAATAACGTATTAGTAAATGTTGATATTAATATTAACTAAGTTAATAAATGCTGTAGAAGTATTGTTTAATCTTAGTTCATGTTAACTAATGAACCGTATTGTAAAGTGTTACCAATGATTTTAAATGAAAAAGTTGCGACAAATGTTTTCTTTATATCTTGCATCACAGCAAAATTGAGGATTATTATTTTTTTCTGATAATGCTAACCTTATTTTCTTGCCAAAGCCACATTTTTTACTTGCATTTGGCATCTGGAACCTAAAAATAGACTTTTGATTTGCCTCTAGTGTAAAAAAGCATGCATAATTACGCCATGTGTCACCGTATTACTGTAAAAAAAAAAAGAAAAAGCATGTTTTTCGTGTTGACATGCATGCAAATCCAACAGAACACTTGGCTGATACGAGAACTAAAATTCTGCATATTGTTTTCCTGGATAAAATCTGAGCGCTTGCCACCAGTAAAAGCCCTAGGGCTCCAAACACAGACTTTTCAGGTTCTTACTATGTTATGGAGCGTGTGTGTGTGTGTGTGTGTGTGTGTGTGTGTGTGTCTTTGCCCTCAGCGAGAGCGACAGAACAGTTTGTTAGTGGAGCAGATCGGGAATGATTCAGTCTCGGGGGAGGAGGAGGGGTGTCAGCGAGAGAGAGGGAGAGAGAGATAGAGAGAGAGAGAGAGAGAGAGAGAGAGAGAGAGAGAGAGAGAGAGAGAGAGAGAGAGAGAGAGAGAGAGAGGAGAGAGAGATAGATAGAGAGAGATAGAGAGAGAGAGAGATAGATAGAGAGATAGATAGAGAGAGAGAGAGAGAGAGAGAGAGAGAGACACACACAGAGAGAGAGAGAGAGAGAGAGAGATATAGAGAGAGAGAGAGAGAGAGAGAGAGAGAGAGAGTGAGAAAGAGGCAAAAATAGAGACATTATCACCATGCACAGAGATGTATAATTTGTTTTTATCATCCGGTGTTGATAATTCTGGAGTAATGGGGGCTGTATTTATATCATTCATGCATGTGATGAGTTTAAACGCTTACATGCCATTGCACTCTAAAAAATGCTGGGTTGTTTCAACTCATGTTTGGGTCAAATATGGACAAACCCAACCATTTTATTTTTAAAAACATTAAACCAACGGTTGGGTTTGTCCATATTTGACCCAAACATGAGTTGAAACAACCCAGCATTTGTTTAGAGTGTGGAAGATATGCTTGGATTGCATTCGAAACATTTTATTATTTGTGTTCTCAGTATATCAGTTCTGTATGTTTTTGTGACATGTTCATGCAATTAATGTGTGTAAACACGAGGTTAGTAGCCATAAAGACTAGCTAAACAGATTTTAAGCACTTTAAGAGTTAAACTTTACCTCAGGTTATTAATGCAGAATGCATGTTTGACTGTTAAATATGCTCGTCTTGCATGATAATCCATGTGGAGGTGATGGTGACAGCTTTATACGCATGGATGGTAATCTCTGGGATTACAGTTCTGTTCTTTTCCAAATAAACTAAAACGTTGGCGACAGAACCTTATAATTTTTGTTAGACATTTCATTTCACACTTTTACTTTCTCACTTTTTCCTCACAGGATTTACTCACCCTCCAGATGGATGCTGTGTAGACACACTGAATGCTTTCTGCTTACTGTCATCCCGTTAACCGACTTGGCGTCTCTCACACACACACACACACACGCACGCACGCGCGCACCGAAAACCGATGCGTTTTGACATGTCACGCGCGCCCGCTAAAAAAAAAAGTCAGTGACTCAACGCACGAGCTGCGCGCGCTTAATCCAGCGGTCCGTTGGATTGGGCGGGAAGAATCGAGTGAGGAAACACGGGATTGGGTGGAGTGAAGAGTCAAACTGATGATGTGACTCAGATGAGGAGAAGAATCCACATCACTTCACTTTACCTCAGCTGAGGAGTTTCTGTTCGGCGATCACGGAGAAAAAAAGACGTTGTTCCTGTCCACATTATTGACCTAATTGGAATTAATAACAGTTTTGGACAAATAGCTCCGCCAAAAGGAAGATTATTAAAGAACATTGTACTATTTCACGATGGCTTTCATGGTAAAACACGTCGTCGGAGGTCAGCTGAAGAATCTGACAGGAGGTCTGACAGAAGAGAAACCTGAAGGAGAGAAATCCGAAGCGGCTGCTAAAGGAATGACACAAGAAGAGTTTGAAGAGTACCAACAACAGCTAGAGGAGGAAAAGTAAGACAAACCTTCCTTCATACCTGATATCAGCGTATTATTTCTCTGAAATTGTGTTGTTGTTTTTGTGAGGTGAACGCTGTTGTAGAGAAGCGGCCGTTTGGAAATGGGCGCGCATTTTTCGCGCTTCGTTGGATATCGCGCGCGCGCGCTCGCTCGCAGCTGCTCATTTCGCTCAGGGAGATTCTTGCTCAGTCAGATATGAATAATACTCCACATTATTTATATTACAGTCCAACAGAATTTCGTGTGTCATTTAGAATATTTTACCTTTCCATCACAAATTCAGTCGTTGCTTCAGACATTGGGAGGTTTTAGTATTTATGTAAGCTGTGTATTGTAAATTGGTATAAATGAATCAGAATTGATAATTAGATTCGAATGAATTAGATCTGTTCTTAAGCATGTGAACACAAATAAAAAAGAAAGATGGTAAACATAAAAAAGTAATGGACCATAATGAATGATTAGCCTACCATATTAATGTACAATGGTATTTACATGGTACCCAAAGATACTTACTTTGGTGTATATATATATCATGATACATGTCTAAAAACACAATATTACCATGTTAGGCAAGTTTGGTTTACATAGTATTAGAATCCACTCATTCTCGCCTGAGGTAAAGTTATTTTAATTAGTATTTTACACCTAGTTTTCATTTAAACCCCAATCACATTTACCGATCAGAACATTTAGGTCTAATTAAACACTTCTTGTGAATTGTAAAAAAACAAACAAATTAGGCTGTTATAACCATCGATCAAGCCAATAGATTCCTGTTTTCTTCACATGCTTTGTCTTTAGAAATCATCTCATAAAGGACTGACTTGAACAGGTGGCTGTGTTGACAGTATGGTTTGCATAACTGCCATATTTGGAAAATTGTGATTTCACAGACTTCAAATGCCTGTGCCGAGCTGGTAATCCAACTCATTTCCTCCGAGAGCAGATATTTCATGCTGAGAACAGCTAGTTTAAGACTGTTGACTTTGACAGGGAGTTGTGTGTTTAATCTCTCGAATCAGCCAAACCACCATGATCTTCTCAAAGGTTTTTTTTTTTTTTTTTTGCTGCTCATTGATATGGGATTATTTTAACTAGTCTTTTGTTGTGTATGAGCATCAGTCGAGTGTCAGAGCGAGTCTAAATCCCTGAGATATTTTCGCTCGCACTCGTCTTCTCAGTAAGCACTCATTTAGCAGACGCTTAGATGATCCCTCTGGAGAAATCATAAAAGGAAGGTTCCAGGTTCAATACGACAGTACCTGGTGAAAATCCATTGCATTACTGTTCACACAATTAATATTTTTTTAACATATGCTGTTGATACAGCTTAACTTGTATTGAACCTGGAACATTTAAGTGCCTTGATAATGGCTCGTATCATCCTCTTTTCAGGGATCGAACCAACAACCATCCACATACCAAACCTAAATGTTATCTTTAATTGCTCCACTTAAATGTGTCCATTCGGTTATGACCTTTGCTTTAGCCCTGGAGATGTGTATTGACCTTTCACCTCACATGACCTTTAACAATAACGTAACACATCTTGAGGTTAACTTAAACTCCCCTATTCTGCTATTTTAAAGGCTCTAATGTTGTTTTGGCGTCAGGTTCACATTCTTCAAGGTCAAACACATTAATGTCCTCATAATCTGCAGCGTCAGCTCTTTTCTCTCAGTGTCTGAAGCGCTTCCATCAAGGATTCAGTCTCTCTAAGCTCCGCCTCTCCGCCTCTC
This sequence comes from Phoxinus phoxinus, assembly GCF_949152265.1. Taxonomy (NCBI): domain Eukaryota; kingdom Metazoa; phylum Chordata; class Actinopteri; order Cypriniformes; family Leuciscidae; genus Phoxinus; species Phoxinus phoxinus. The sequence continues at coordinate 38,268,975 of NC_136883.1, read as the reverse complement.
TGCTCTGCTGTGATTGGTCAGAAAGCAAACGCTCATTATCATATCTGAATCTCAGCTCTTGATCACAGGGATACGAACAGTAACGATGGCGTGGGTTTACCGTATCGATCTCAGAAAACAGTGTCTTCTCCACATGGACAACACGAACCCAACTCTTCCAGTCTCGGGCCCTGTTCACACGTATATCGTTATTTTGAAAAACTGAGACATTTCCCTTCGTTTGTTCCCTTCGTTTACACGCAAACGGAGAATTCGCCTCTGAAAACGATTCTTTCTAAAAACTCCAGCCAGAGTTGAGATTTTTGGAAAACTTCGTTTGCATGTAAACTGAGAAAAACAGTTTTAGGCAGCCATTTTGGGGATTCTGATTGGCTAGCGTGGGCATGAGCTTCTCGTTACACTGCCACCTACAGGTTTGGCATGCTCTTGTCTTGACGGCAAATATACGGGTTCGTGTAACGAATACTTTTCTGAAAACTGACAGGTGTGCACAATGTTATTTTTGAAAACGGGGAGGCGTGAAATGTCCGTTTATGAAAATAGCCGTCCACGTGTAAACCTCAGATACACTAGTGTTAGAGGGCGGAGCTAAGACACGCCGCTCAGCCAATCAAGACCACAGGCTGGCATTATGCTAATTAGTCACAAACCTACGCAGGATCAGCAGGAAGTGAGACTGAATTACTGACGACTCGTTTCAATATTTCAGAATCGATTCTTTCTTTTGTTAGACAATAACTTGATATTTAACTTTCACAAACAGCTTTATTACACACTGCATGAAAGGGAATATCGGAAAAAGCAAGTTATGTATTAACAGGGTTTTCTGGCTCAAAACAAGGCGGAGGTGGTAAAATCCTGATCATGTATTTTAATAATAAGATTTTTAAGTATTTTTCGTAGCCCATCATATAGCTACTGTGTTTCCCACAGTATGTGAGTGTTGAGCTCGGTCCCTCTAGGCATGGCTCCCCGCAAGAACATTTTTACATTTTAAAGATAAATTCATTAATCTGGTGCACTTAGAGTCCCCCGAATCCGCTGTTAAAAATAAATAATCCACCCGCCAACCACTGAAACCTATGATATTCTCTGCTTTAGATATCTGCATCTGATCATCACATTACAAGTGTTATAATAATGTAAAATATCACACAAAATAACATTTATTTGAAATATAAGTTCTGTGATAATCAAGTTTTATGGGAAAATGACATTTCCTTAATGGCCTAAACAGAGGCCTTACTCCCTTCAAACTTATATTGTCAATGTTTCATTACATCACTGTTGGAAAACAGTCTTATCAGAATACGTTTTTTACCTTTATAAAAGGCATTTTTTCCCAATTTTATTAAACGTATGCTCCATCCTTCATTTAAAATTGAAACAGCACAACTTTGTTACCGTCAGTGTATTATGATCAACTATAGGCTATCAATCGCCACTGACATTAAATTAAATAAAATCAGAATCATCCTTGCGGTTTCAGTGATTCCCTAGTTATTTTTATTTTATATTTTTTATATTTAAAATAGTTTTAATCAGGGCATTTGTCCGGTTGGGCAAGAACAATCCTCTTTCACTTGTCCCTTAAACACACACGTGTCCCGCACAGGCGTTAATGTCGAGCCCTGAAATGTCTTCCCTGATTGGTTTTCCCTGAAGAGAATACGTCGTTGAAAGCGAAAGTAAAAGAGTGACTTACGTCATTGCGTTTTACCGTGATGAGAGATCCGTGTGTTTATTAAACTCAACACATTATAATAATTTATCTGTCATCCAGCCTCGATTAATTGTAACGTTGTGTTTGTTTAACGGAGACGGCCTCCTCATAATTCTCTAATTCTAATTACTAGCCTAATCCATTTTTCATTTTTGAAATATTTATATGTTGATAATTTCCAATGTTTGATAAACTACTTTATTTTTTTTACCTTTTTTTTTTTTAGGAATAACAAAAATTATTATAATCAAGTACAATTTTAATTCTAGGCTATTTGATTTTGCTGAAGTTGATAGTCTCATTGCGCACTTATTTTAAATATTTTCAGCTTTCTTTAACGGACAAATGCGATTGTTAAGCAACTGTTCATGTCATGGCAAATAAACCCTAGAAATGCAGTCCGTCTGAAGTGTTTTAATGCTCTCTTTGAAGGTATTTACTCCACGAGTTTCCTCGGCGTGCAGAGGAAAGCAGTTTAATCCTCCAGAACGACATCTCTCTGTGGACGTAGATTTGTTTTAGCTCTGAAATGGCTTGTCGTGACAGAGATTACTTTTTAAGGTCAATTTGGGTCATATATGATCATTATTCAAATAAGCACACCAAAAAATCCTAAAATTAGTCCAATCAACAATCAGTTCAATTGCTTATTAGCTTGAGATTGACATTTGCTTAGATGGATAAAAGACCAAAAGCGCCATGAAGAGCCCAGTTCGTCCTCAGATTACAGTGTGTGTGTGTGTGTGTTTGAGATGCTTCTGTTCTCATTTCTCCTCAGGCAAGAGCGAGACACCAACTTTGCCCAGAAGAAGGCGGAGAGGGCGACTATCAGGACTCACTTCAGAGACAAATACAGGTTGCCAAAGGTAACAGTTAATCACACGTCGGCCCACACTATTAAAACTTACATCCCAACACCTCGCTCGTCAACACACTGGGCTGAACGCACAATCCACCACCAAATAAGATGTTATATGTGACTCTGGATCACAGCACCGGTCTGGAGCCGCACGGGTATATCTGTGGCAATAGCAACTATACACTGTATGGGTCACAATTATCCATTTTTCTTTTATGTCAAAAATCATGAGGATATTAAGATCATGTTCATGAAGATATTTAGTAAATGTCCTGCCGTAAATATATAAAACATGTATTTCTGTGAGTGAATGCAGCACAATCGTGAACATAAATGCACAACTTTAAAGGAGATTTTCTCAATGTTTACATTTTTTTGCTCCTCAGATTCCAGATTTTCAATAGTTGTGTCTCGACCAAATATTGTCCTATCCTAACACACCACACATCAGTGGAGAGATTATTTATTCAGCTTTCAGATTATGTATACATCTCATTTTTAAAATATTGACCCATGTGACTGGTTTTGTGGTCCAGGGTCACATATTGTGCATAAAGATATTATTAATAAGGTTCCATTTGTTAATATTAGTTAACTGGAACATGAACTAACAATGAAAAATACTTGTAAAGCATTTATAACATGAACAGTTTTTAACTAACATTAACAACTTACTAATTTACACGATTCGATACATATCATGATACGATATTATTGCCGTACTCCAAGACTTATGATAAAAGGTTAACAATAAATGTCCTCCTGTTGATTAAAATGCTAAATTTGATATTACAGTGTGTGTGTAAGTGAATATTCTTGGACTTGATGCTGGAAACCCAAAGCACAGGACAATAGAGACTCCAGAATAACAATATTCATGATCCTGAAGATGAAAACACAGAATTATTTCAGACGAATATGTTTGCACTCTGTCCCTGACTAGATATATATAAAATAATGTAGGCCACTCTTTACTGGTGTCATCAGACATTTGATATTATCACACAAATATTCCCACATTGCATTATGAGGCTATATATTATATTCAACATTATATATAGTAGTTTAATGTAGTACTGACACAATTTTTTTCTCACAGTAATTTTTATTTTGGGTGAACTATATTCTGATATGATATATTGTTACACCCATATTAATTGAACTTAGTTGTGACCAAGATTTTGAAGCCTATTTTACTGAATCTGATTTTTTGCATTGTGAAATTATTTTATCATTATTAATTCCCCATTCCCCAATACTCAATAGTTTACTGTAATAACAACAACTTTTAATTCTCATTACTATAATGCAAAATATATATTTTAATTGCAAAAGCCTACTAAATTTAGAGAGTTCTGACGTTGGCGTGAGAAAGCTTGACCTGTTCCAGTTTTAAAGTTTGAGGGTTTTGAAGGCAATAAAAGGGTATTGTGCATTAAGTTGAATAAGGACATACATGCATAGTAGCAGGCAAATACATAATAATGAATAGATATTTAGATACCAATATTTGATTTCAAGGGATATTTAAATGACGATACTACTAATAAAATTACAATGATGTATTCTAAGCATCGCATTTGTAGACTTTTGTGGTTCCTCTGCCTATGAGATCCCAGTTAACCCCTCGTTATCACTGATATTTCTGGACTCCTCGGGAATGCTGTCAGTAACATGCAAACCCAAACCAACAAGACTTCATACTCAATACAGGGCAATAGGGCAATTTTATAGACAGGGTAATGAACTAAATGAAACAAGACACCGCTAAAACATATAGCAGGGAGTTCTGGGAAATGAAGTCTGGGAATAACAGAGTCTATGGAGACAGTGAGGGACGAGGCTGCCCTCTGCTGGTGTAACAGAGCTAAACTGTTTGATAATCAAGTCAAGTCAGCTTTATTTTTTCTACAAACACACTTTTCTGCATTATTTTCCTGTTATCTCTGTAAAGCTGCTTTGAAAACCCTCTGTGTTGTAACGAGCGCTGTATAAAGGAAGGTGTCCTGACTTGACTTGAACAGGGCCTAATGCATTTGTATGTATTTCATGGCCTGTTTTTCAGAACGAGTTGGACGAGACTCAGATCCAGGCGGCGAAAGATGACGTTGAGCTCCCCACTGAACTGGCCAAGATGATCGCTGAAGACAACCAGGAGGAGGAGCAGAAGCAGTCGGTCCTGGGTCAGCTGACCAACATCCAGAACGTGGACATGGGCCATCTGAAGGGCAAAGCTCAGGCCACGCTGGAGGACCTGAAGAACTCTGCCGAGAAGTGCTGCGTCATGTGATCATCCTCTCCTCATCTCCAAACACATGCTGACAAACATCCGTATTCATATATCCAGTGTGACGTGTAGGTTTCATGATGCTAATGTTGTTCTAGGCGTTTAAATGTCATCAAATATACACACCCTGCTCGGAGAATCTCACGGAAAACATGCTCAGGTCGCATTTCACCTCACGGGAAAGGTATATTTTGCATAAATAATGTTCTCATGAAAGTAACGTCGCGATGCAAATAACGTGCAAGTATAATTTCTTGACTTTTTGGTGAAATACGACATGTTTCTGGAGATTCACTGCTCCGGTCTGAACAGGTTTATTACAGCGATAGCGTAGCGGGTTCGTGGAGAAACGACTCCCCAGACAGCAACATAGTGTCGGCTCAGGTCCGGCCCACATCCGGGCCGCAATGAATCCATATGTTCCAGATGTGGCCCTGATCTGGGCCGTGTTGAATCCATATGTTCCAGATGTGGTCCGGATCTGGGCCGTGTTGAATCCACATGTACCAGATGTGGCCCTGATCTGGGCCGTGTTGAATCCACATGTACCAGTTGTGGCCCGGATCTGGTACGCAGTGAATCCCACACGTTCCAGATGTGGCCCGGATCTGGGCCGTGTTGAATCCAGATGTGGCCCGGATCTGCGCCGTGTTGAATCCACATGTTTCAGATGTGGCCCTGATCCGGGCCGCGTTGAATCCACATGTTCCAGATGTGCCCGGATCTGGGCAGCAGTGAATCCACATGTTCCAGATGTGGCCCTGATCCGGCCTGCGTTGAATCCACATGTTCCAGATGTGCCCTGATCCGGGCCGCGTTGACTCCACATGTTCCAGATGTGGCCCTGATCCGGCCCGCGTTGAATCCACATGTTACAGATGTGGCCCTGATCTGGTACGCAGTGAATCCACATGTTCCAGATGTGGCCCTGATCCGGCCCGCGTTGAATCCACATGTTACAGATGTGGCCCGGTTCTGGAACGCAGTGAATCGACCTGTTCCAGATGTGGCCCGGATCTGGGCCGTGTTGAATCCAGATGTGGCCCGGGTCTGGGCCGTGTTGAATCCAGATGTGGCCCGGATCTGGGCCGTGTTGAATCCAGATGTGGCCCGGGTCTGGGCCGTGTTGAATCCAGATGTGGCCCGGATCTGGGCCGTGTTGAATCCACATGTTTCAGATGTGGCCCTGATCCGGGCCGCGTTGAATCCACATGTTCCAGATGTGCCCGGATCTGGGCAGCAGTGAATCCACATGTTCCAGATGTGGCCCTGATCCGGCCTGCGTTGAATCCACATGTTCCAGATGTGCCCTGATCCGGGCCGCGTTGACTCCACATGTTCCAGATGTGGCCCTGATCCGGCCCGCGTTGAATCCACATGTTACAGATGTGGCCCTGATCTGGTACGCAGTGAATCCACATGTTCCAGATGTGGCCCTGATCCGGCCCGCGTTGAATCCACATGTTACAGATGTGGCCCGGTTCTGGAACGCAGTGAATCCACCTGTTCCAGATGTGGCCCGGATCTGGGCCGTGTTGAATCCAGATGTGGCCCGGGTCTGGGCCGTGTTGAATCCAGATGTGGCCCGGATCTGGGCCGTGTTGAATCCACATGTGGCCCGGATCTGGGCCGTGTTGAATCCAGATGTGGCCCGGATCTGGGCCGTGTTGAATCCACATGTTCCAGATGTGGCCCGGATCTGGGCCGTGTTGAATCCACATGTTCCAGATGTGGCCCTGATCTCGGCCGTGTTGAATCCAGATGTGGCCCGGATCTGGGCCGTGTTGAATCCACATGTTCCAGATGTGGCCCTGATCTCGGCCGTGTTGAATCCAGATGTGGCCCGGATCTGGTAAACAGTGAATCCACATGTTCCAGATGTGGCCCTGATCTGGGCCGTGTTGAATCCACATGTTCCTGATCGGGGCCGTGTTGAATCCAGATGTGGCCCGGATCTGGTACGCAGTGAATCTGGGATCTGGATCTGGACCGTGTTGAATCCAGATGTTCCAGATGTGGCCCGGATCTGGGCCGTGTTGAATCCAGATGTGGCCCGGATCTGGGCCGTGTTGAATCCACATGTTCTTGATCTGGGCCGTGTTGAATCCACATGTTCCTGATGTGGCCCGGATCTGGTACGCAGTGAATCTGGGATCTGGATCTGGGCCGACACTGTGTTGCTGACTGGGTCGCTACGTCTGTATGAAGGGCTTATGGGAGCAGGAATGGAGGTCCATCCACACAAACACCTTCACGTTTCACCTTGATGACCCCTGATGTCATTAACGCCCTTTGACCTTTCATTGAGTGCTGCTGTTTTGTGCAGGTGGTTTGGTGTCGTCGACCTTTTTCTTTCTGGTTTTCCCTCTTATAGAGAGTATTTCTTTAAAAAGCAGACAGTAACATTGTGTCTGGCCACATCTGGGCCGTGTGGAATCCACATGTGGGCCGGGTCTGAGCCGACACTGTTGCTGTCTGGGAATAACGATCTTCTGTTGAGCTGAGAATGAAGGAGTTCTGTGTCTTATGAATGAAGCCATACTGGGATTTGAGTGAAGGAGCAATAAGTGAAACTACATAAAGCAATATTAATATTACCATCTCTGATCTAAAGGACAGAGCTGATGTTCATGTGAAGAAAAAGGCTGTGCTTTATTTGACCCGTAAGATTATTGTATGTTTATTTCTTCATTAATGGCAGGAGTGGTGTTTATTTTACTTATGCCCTCGATAGTTGTCTCCGCTGCATAAGTAACGTAATTACCAATGTGATGCATTCATGTAATTATTCTTCTGTAATTTCCAGACCTTGCTGATTTTTGACTGTTGAAAGTGTAATAAATATATTTGTACAGAGATTATGATGCATGTGATATGATTTCAGGCTGTGTGTGATCATGCAGTGCCGTATCTGGCCAGTAGGTGGAGTTATCGGACAACAGACACGAACGCTTCACTATCACTAATTCAGCTCAGCAGGAACTTTATAGGTAACAATAACCTTTTGCACATGAACATTGAGGTTATGTCAGTGAAGTTCAGAGTTTCTCATGTACATACAGCATTTCTACAACTATTATCATGTTCTTTGAAACTGTTTTAGACGCAGTATCACTGATGTCATGATTTAGTGTATAACTCACTGATTCTGTTTACATTTACACATTCATTTAGCAGACGATTTCATCCAAAGCACCGTACAGTGAGGAACACGACAGGCGACTCATAAACACGAGCTGCAGGTAACACAGTTCCAGACGCCGGTCAGACAGACTTGTGGATTTGTTTTATACCCAACCGAAATTATTTTTACAAAGATATGGTGATATTAGGATTTTCATTTAGAGAACTTGACATTTCCAGACAGAATTTAAGCCGTTTTAAAAAGCAACATTATAGAAGCACATTTCCCCCACATGCTTGTAAATCAAAATTATGACATAAAAAGTCAAAATTATGACAAAGTTGTAATTTAGATTTTTTTTATCTCATAATTTTGGCTTTTTATTTCCTAATTGTGACTTTTTGTTATAATTTCAACTTGTCAAAATTTTGATTTCTTGTGACAATTTTAACTTTTTATCATAATTGTGTCATTATGACGTCACAGCTTAGACTTTTTTGTCATAATTTCAACTTTTTGTGATAATTTTGACTGTCATAAATTCGACTTGTGTCATCATTTCTAGAGGTCGACCGATTCATCGGTTTTGCCGATTAATCGGCACCGATTGTTGACTGGTGGAACTATCGTTATCGGCAAAATATATACCGATAGTTTTTCCTGGTTGCGTCCATTGCTGGAGCGGCTGAGAAGCGCACGCTGTCATTCATGACACAGTGTAAGAGCTGAGAAGGGTCTGCTGGCATCATGCAGTACAAGAGCGGCCTCTAGAGGTGTAATAATAACTCGTGCCTCGTGTTGTTTATTTCGACACGTGATTCTGCGTGCTGCACTGAGAGCACATGCTGCGTGGAGAGCGCTGACATCAGATGCGCGTTTAAAGCACCGACAGCTCGAATGTATGTATACAGTACATTTTGTCATATCATTATAAAGTGATTAATTTGTTGACTAAATGCTGCATTAGTAGAGCAAGAACAGCATTTGTTTGCCTTCGAGGCTGAGAGGACGCCGTCGCTAACATTAGTAGTAACTGTTACCTCAAGCGGTTAAAACACTGACAAACATAAACGTAAGTCCGACCCGAATGTTTAATGTCATAATTGTTAACTCTATTTGGATTAGTTCATATCCAGCTGGTCACTTTTATGCATTAAATATGCAGAGAAGTTGCATATTTAAAGCTAGAGACGCAAGCAAACTGATATGTTCATACAGCCGACAGAAACATAAACGAATCAGAAAAGCATTCGATTTCGGTTATTTATTTTTTTCATCTTCACTTTAATACAAATTTTGTTACTTTTTTATTAATTAAGTTGGCTTGAAAATAACAGTTAAATAGTTACATTTTGAATGTAACATGGTTTTATTTGTTATTTAGAGTATTACTTTTTGTTTCAGTTTGAATGAATGTCTTTTATTGACTTAAATATTTATTCACATTTATATATTTATTTCATTTAGCATGTTTTCATGGTTCAATACAGTTTTTTTATTTTTATAATAAAGTTCAGCACTGTTTTACTTGGAGTGTTTGTCTTTATCCAGTATCAATTTTAAAAACTATCGGTTCATTAATCGGTTATCGGCAAGTATGGCCCAACCTAGCTATCGTTATCGGTAAAATCCACTATCGGTCGACCTCTAATCATTTCGATGATTTGTGTCATAATTTAGACTTTTTATATTTTAATTAAGACTGTTATGTCATCATTTTGAGGACTTGTGTCATCATTTTGACTTTGTATGTTATATTTATGACATTTTATCCCATATTTTTTACTTTTTATGACACAATTATGACTCATAATTTCAACTCAAAAATTAATTTGTATGTCAATTTAGATTTTTTTTTGTCATATTTGACTTTTATTATCCTTTAGATTTTTTGGTCATAATTATATATAATAACTGAATCATAGTTTTGACTTTTTATGTTGTAATTATGACTTTTTATTTCATTGCTCATGATTTCTCCCCTACTGTGGCAGAAACGGCCTTCCGTACAACAGATAACAAGCATTTGTCGAGTCACTTTCAGAGAGTTAGCGATCTGAAGAGTGTGACAACTAGCCCCATCACACGGCCTCCTCTCTCCCAGCTTTTGTCCCGGAACAGACTCCGGGGATGGCTGCGGTTTTGCATATTTCTCCTCTTCAGTCCCAGTGTTTTCCATCTGAATAGCCGAGCGCGGCGGATCTCAAGTGCGCAGTGAAAGGACAGAGCCGTAAATATATTGTTGTGGAAAGTCTCTGTATAGACGTTCCTCTGGGCTGCTGCATGGCCAGGCGCACACAAAGAGGGTGAAACGGTCCAGAAAACACTTTTGTGGCCTTTTCTTTTCCACCGGGGCGCGATTAAATCTCCCCGAAAGCAGCCTGAGAGGAACGGGGGATGAACACCCGCGGGATCGAGTCGGTTTATACAGGGGCTTGTTCTTGGGTTTGCGCTAAAGAGAAACAGATTTGTTTTTCTGCGCTTTAAATTGAAGAAGTGGTTTGCAGATGTTGAGCTTCCAACAGAGGAATGTGTGTGTGTGTGTTTCTCTCTCTCTCTCTCTCTCTCTCTCCTGACAGGGTTTTGTAATCTCACGCAGAGAGAGAGAACGAGAGACCACACAGCTCGCAATCTTCATGAAATTTATAAACATTTTATTTATCCCGTACAGGAGATGAGCTTTGCCAAGAACTGCGTTTCTATGGATGGAATCCCGCGTTTACAGCCAATAGAACAAGAGAATGAATAATAAAGAGAGGAGGGTTTCGGAGGAGGGGTCGTGTGTGTGTGTGTGTGTGCACAGCCGAGCGTGAAAGAGTCGGAGGGACAAAGACATGCAGCATGAAGCCGTAACCGCACTTTAGGAGCAGACGCACTCACAGCAACATGAGAGGAGGATTCTCACTCGACACGACATAAGAACCCCGAGCTGGAGGATTCTCCTCATGAAGACGGAGACATGCACTCGCACGGCCGCGGACTGAACTGATCGACTGATGAAAGCTGCACTGAGGAGTACATGCGTGTCTTTTCTCGCCGAAATGAAGTTTTCTTCTCTCACTTGAAGAGACAGACATGCTCTCGGACGAGCTGAGCTTCATTGTGGAGTAAATGCAGGACTTTTCTGTGATAAATGAAGTTTTTTGCAAGGCATGAAGAGACAGAGACGTGCTCTCGGATAGCAGCGGATTGAGCTGATCGACTGATGAAAGCTGCACTGAGGAGTAAATGCGTGACTTTTCTCGCCGAAACTAACTTGAAGTTTTTGCAATTCTCACTCAGAACAACACAAGCCCCCAAACGGAGGATTCTCATGAAGACACACAGACATGCTCTCGGATAGCAGCGGATTGCGCGGCTAAGAAGCTCGACTGGACTAAATGCATGACTTTTCTCGTTGAAACCAGCTCTGCAGTGTTTGCACCGCGATGCACTTTATCCCCCCGGCGTTGTGCATGAGAACCGAACCGATGCGCGCATGCATCTGAGCTCAGACATGAAGATCTTCTCGGCGCTCATCGTCTGGTTTGTGATGATGACTCTGGACGCTCAGCTGGTTTGCTGGCAGGCGCTCGTCCGGTGTCATGAGGAGCACGAGTGTGAGCTAGCGTACAACCAGTACCTGAGCGCGTGCGACGGCAACCTCCGCGGGGAGCGCCGCCAGTGTCCTAGCCACTGTATTAGCGCGCTAATCCGCCTCAACCAAACCGGATCCGGGCCGGATCTGGAGAGATGCTCCTGCGAGACGGACACCGAGTGTCTGAGCGCTAAACGAGCCATCGATCCCTGTCTCCCGCGCACTCATCCTAGCGGAGCCGATAGCATGGGTTGCACCGAAGCACGCCGGCGTTGTGAGGACGACCCCGCGTGTCACGCGTCTCTGATGGCGTATCTGTCCCACTGCGGACAACTGTTCAACGGGAGAAAGTGTTCGTCGCAGTGCCGGTCCACCATCCAGGATCTTCTGCTAATGCCGAACGGCGTCTTGCTAAACACCTGCGTGTGCGACGGCCTCGAGCGGCCATTTTGTGAGGTTGTGAAACAGAACATGGTGAAACTGTGTTTGATCGGCGATCACGGCGGCGAACACGACGACGCGTACGAGGACGAGGATTACGAGATGAAACCGGGAAGCGAGGCTAGCGATGCGGCGGCGTCGAGTTCTAGCGCTTCGGCTCTTCCTCCACTCGTGGTTTTGCTGTTCGTTCTCGCTGCGTTTGAGACGGTGTAGATGGAAACCGCTGGAATACACCACACTACTTCAAATCTGGAGAGTTTTAAACACTATGCACCCAACGCTTGCCCGCTTTCTGAGCGGTTGCAAGAAAAACATGGCATCTAAACAACTAAAGAACACACACAACCGAATTGGTTACACTTTATGTCGATAAATTTCATTTTTATGTCGATTTAGTTTTTTTTGTCATAATTTTAATATTTTTTTGTCATAATTATATGTAATAACTGTCATAGGTGCGACTCTTTATGTCATCGTTTCTAAATCTGGAGATTTTAAAACACTAGACGTCCAATGCTTGCCTGCTTTCCAAGCGGTGATCTAAACAACTGAAGATCACACACAGAAAATTGGTTACACTTTATGTCGATACATTTCATACGTTTTTTTCATACATTATTTTGATATTTTTCGTCATAATTATATGTAATACTGATTTATGTCATAGTTTTGACTTTTTATTTTCGCTCTCGCTGCGTTTGAGACTCTTTAATAAATGGCAAACTCTTTAAAGATCAGACACTATACTCTTAAAAAAGAATTGCTTTCGACAGTCAACTTTAGACATTCTGCTGCCTTTAAAGGTGCTGTGTGTAACTTCTTCACTACAAAAGCATAAAAATACCATAATATGTTTGCATATATTGAGGACACATGCTGAGTTCAGTTATTTTACTGTGAAATGTGTGTTTCCAGGCCGGAGTGTGTGTTATTGTGTCGGTCTGTGATATTGCACGTTGCCAATGTTCATTGCGCTCGCTCCTGTTGCGCGTCTCAAACTGGCGACCCGTGTGAGCGTCGAGTCCGAGGAGGCGGGGCGGGAGAAACCGCGATCTCTGATATTTTGAATTTGACTGCAGTACCGATTTCCACCACTAGCTGTCATTCTTACACACTGCACCTTTAAGAAACTTGTCAACGAGTCTCATTAGAGTATTAGTGGACTGTCTGGTTCTACACTGCACAAAATGCTTCTTACTCAGTAATTTTGTCTTGTTTCAATTCCAATGTTCTAAGAATTCTTAAATCAAGAGGCATTTACTAGAAAGGTCAAATAAAAAGTAATTATTTATTTTTTCTTACCCCATTTCTGCCAATGAGGTCAATGCCAATCTTGTTTTCCATTTTGAATTCAGATAATTTTCTTACCCATTGTCAGATAGTTCCTCTTGTTTGCAGTGTTAAACAGACAGTCACTGATACTCTAATGAGAGTTAGTAGAACGTCTAAAGTGGAACATCGAAATAAAATCAAAAAAGGTTAAATATTAAACTTTACGGTTCTAGACTCCAAAAAATCATTCATTTCATGTTTAATGTTTTTTCTTCTTCTGATAAAGCATGTTTACAAGCTGCTTAATTCATAAAATTGAATCACGAAATCACTAAATGAATGAAATGCTCCCGAACTCCTTCCGTATGAAACCTCTTCTTCTGGCTTTTAAGTTGTTTTGCACACCGCAAACTGGCACGGCAACATGCGCCTCGATGCACGACACATGAAAACGTTAAAAAATCATCTCAAAAACTGTGTTGTACTGGATCTGTCTGTCCATCAGCTCGTCCGGCTGAACCTGAGCAGTCGAGTAGTGGACTCCAGCAGTGACTCTTCAGTGTGTGTTGGGATTGCAGCGTGTCGTGGCTCTTCAAGTGTGTGTTCAGTGGGACTCGAGACAACAGTGAGCGTGTGTCGAGCTCTTGCTCTCATTGTACTCGCAACTCACTGCTAATATTTGCAGTGCGCGTCTCATAAAGGAGCCGTTCCGGGATCAAGAGCGTATTTAAGAGAAGAGGCCCTTGAAACGCTGTTAGCAGTCTCACACACACACACACACTCCAGTTGTACTGGGCTTTCCTCGATCAGAACATCTCTAAACGTCTCCTTCACCAATGCTGGAAATCAACATGGAAAATGTCAAGCTTCAAACTGTTTTTCTCCATGCTAGTTAATCTTTGATTTCAGTGGTTTTCAATTTCAAACGTTCTTTCTTTGCATATAATGAATTATTAGTAATGTCTAATGAGTTAATGTAAACTCTGAGATCAGAAACGTACTCTATGCAAGTATGCGAATGCAAATCTTCTTCTACACTGCAGGAAATCCTTCCCTGACTCAGTATTTATGTCTTCTTTCCAGTACAAATATATAAAAATTCTTAAATCAAGAAGCATTTACTAGATAAGTAAATTACATAAGAAATGCTGTCCTGTTTCCTGATTAAAAAAATTAATTTAAGTGAGTTTTTGCTTAAAACAAGCTAAATTATCTGCCAATGGGGTGAGAAAAATAATCTTGTTTTCCATTTGAATTAAGATTTTTTTCTTTGTTTTCCATTTGAATTAGGATTTTTTACCTTCTTTTCCATTTGAATTAGGATTTTTTTTCCTTCTTTTCCATTTGAATTAGGATTTTTTTTCCTTGTTTTCCATTTGAATTAAGATTTTTTTCCTTCTTTTCCATTTGAATTACGATTTTTTCCCTTCTTTTCCATTTGAATTAAGATTTTTTTCTTCTTTTCCATTTGAATTAAGAATTTTTTCCTTCTTTTCCATTTGAATTAAGATTTTTTTCCTTCTTTTCCATTTGAATTAAGATTTTTTTCCTTCTTTTCCATTTGAATTAGGATTTTTTTCCTTCTTTTCCATTTGAATTAGGATTTTTTTTCCTTGTTTTCCATTTGAATTAAGATTTTTTACCTTCTTTTCCAGTTGAATTAAGATTTTTTTCCTTCTTTTCCATTTGAATTAGGATTTTTTCCCTTGTTTTCCATTTGAATTAAGATCTTTTACCTTCTTTTCCATTGGAATTAAGTTTTTTCCCTTCTTTTCCATTTGAATTAGGATTTTTTTTCCTTGTTTTCCATTTGAATTAAGATTTTTTTCCTTCTTTTCCATTTGAATTAGGATTTTTTTTCCTTGTTTTCCATTTGAATTAAGATTTTTTTTCCTTCTTTTCCATTTGAATTAAGATTTTTTTCCTTTTCCATTTGAATTAGGATTTTTTTCCTTGTTTTCCATTTGAATTAGGATTTTTTTCCTTGTTTTCCATTTGAATTAAGATTTTCTTCCTTGTTTTCAATTTGAATTAGGATTTTTTTCCCTTCTTTTCCATTTGAATTAGGATTTTTTCCCTTGTTTTCCATTTGAATTAAGATTTTCTTCCTTGTTTTCAATTTGAATTAGGATTTTTTTCCCTTCTTTTCCATTTGAATTAGGATTTTTTTCCTTGTTTTCCATTTGAATTAAGATTTTCTTCCTTGTTTTCAATTTGAATTAGGATTTTTTTCCTTGTTTTCCATTTGAATTAGGATTTTTTTCCTTGTTTTCCATTTGAATTAAGATTTTCTTCCTTGTTTTCAATTTGAATTAGGATTTTTTTCCTTGTTTTCCATTTGAATTAGGTTTTTTTCTTGTTTTCCATTTGAATTAGTATATTTGTTTATTATCAGGAAACAAGACAGAATATCTTATGTTATTTTACACATGTAAATGCTTCCTGATTTAAGAATGTTTTTGATATTTGGACTGGAAACGGTCATAAACACTAAGTAAGGAAAGCAGTGTCAGTCAGTCACTATCACTGCACTGGAAGAGAAGCACAGGAAGTCTGCGATGATAATCTGTGTATCGGGGCAGTTCATCTGATAATCTGTGTATCGGGGCAGTTCATCTGATAATCTGATAATGGAAGGAAACTCGTCACATGTTCTGTGTGCTTGCGTAGATTGTGTTTCTGCTTCAGTATTTCTTGAGTTCTCAAAGGTTATTGAAGTTTCACAAACTTTGTACAGAAAAAGAATTTATTTATGCATTGTGGAATTTTTAAGAAAATAAAAGTCATGCTGAAATGCACACTTAATTTGTCACGTGAAGCTGAAAAA